>NW_028318377.1:8394207-8552878 GCF_062004578.1 Staurois parvus
CTTCTTCCCACCCCGCCATCTCAATTCTTTGCAAATCCAGTCTCTCGCAAAAGACCCTTAGTTCCTCCGGAAATCTCAAGTAGGCTGTGACCCCGTTTTTCCAGCCAATCAGAGATGCTGAGATACCCCATCTATACTGCACATTCTGTTTCCTCATTTGCTCCAACAGGGGTCTCAGGGATCTCCTTCTCCATAGGGTCTCTGCTGTTAAGTCTGCATAAATTTGGATAGTCAAATCTCTATACTTAATTAATGATCTTCCTTTGGTCTTCTTCCAAATCTCATCTTTGACCCCAAATTTTTGGAACTGTACAATTATGTCTCTCGGTCTTTCCTTCTCATTAGCCTGTTTGAGCTTTCCTATTCTAAACACTCCGTCTAACTTGATCCCGTCTGTTTCAGGTCTATCTCTTATGGAGTTAAAGATTTTTTTCACTAGTTCATATAGTGTTTCGCCTTTTGCAGTCTCTGGAATTCCTCGTACCCTAAGGTTACACCTTCTTTCTTTATTTTCTTGGGCTTCCATCCTATAGATCAATTTTTTCTGAATGTTTTCCTGTTGGTTTATTTTTTTCCTTAAGTTATCGAAGTTTTGAGCTTGAATTTTAACTTTCTCCTCTGTTTCTTCTATTCTTGAAAGCAGGTGCCCTAGGTCATTGCGAATAGCTGTCATTTCATGTTTTATCATTTTTTCCAGGTTCTGAAACATTTCTATCATCTCCTTCTTGTTTGGTACTTGTAGTTCCCCATCTGATTTTCTTTTTCCCGAACCGTCCTCTATTTGTTGGCTGCAGCTGCTATTCATGCCCAATGATAACCTCGGACTATTACCTGAACTAATGTCCATTTCCCCTTTTGTGCTTGTGCCCTGGGCCCTTTCTGGCGTAATATTTCCATATGATGTAAATTTCTTTATTGTTCCTGTTTGAGACCCTTTGGGCCCTGCTGCCTTGGGACCCTTATTCTTCATATCCTCTGTGAAATTTCTGTTATTAAAATTTTTTTTTTTTTTTTTTTTTTTTTCCTTCTATATCTTCAAGATGGGATTGTACCTCTCCTTTATAATTTCTGTACCAGACAAACTTGCAATTTTTTATGTTTTATTTTCCTAGGACACCTGAGCCTCCTCTCTTCTTCTCTTCTTACCCCTGGAAATCCTCCCCTCCCCTTTCACCTCCTGGTCTCCTATGTCACTCTGGGATCCACAACACAGCAACACAATAAGTCTCCAGTAGTTCTCACTCACCCTTCCCTTCTCAAGACGGTAGCTCCATGCTTGTACGGGGGGCCATCGCTACTGCTCAATCCTGGGAGGGGGGATTTCTCAGGGTTTCCGATGATGTGTTATTTTTCTTTCCCTCTTCTTTTCCTTTCCTTTTTCCTCTCTTCTTCTTTTCCTCCTTAGGGTTCGTCCCAAGGAGGCAGGATGGGAATCCTGGTATTCCTGGCTCCACCAGGTCCAGGTGCGGACATCCAGATAGGTAGGGGGGTATAGGCAGCAGTGAGCGTCTCCCTATCACATCGGGGAGACAGCCGGCTTCCAATTTCCCACGCCTCTCCTTCCCCCTGTCCGCCTTAGGCCGGCCGGCGTCCCTGCTTCCCAGGGATGCACCGCGGCTGGTCACGTGCCCCGGTCGCGCCTCCTCGTCTCCCGGCAACCAGGCTCAGCGTCCCAGTCTCTCTCCACTACTCTCCGGCTTCAACCGCGCACCGCTGCCCATTGAAGAAAGCCCCCCAGACCGAGGTATTTCTTTGCCAACTAGGGCTCCATACCGCTGGGGGGAATTAAGACCGAATAGAGGGGGGGTCGGTCAGAGAGGGCTCGTGCGAGAGCTCCTAGGTCGAGCTCTCCGCCGCCGCCATCGTCAGGCTCCACCCACCAACTCAGCCTTATCAGCTTCTAATTGGGGTGGAGTTGAATGCTCATTTGAGCATCTCCCTATAAATTCAGATCAGCTCATGGGGGAGATCTCTGATGGGGGGCACAGTCTCTGATGGGGGTGCTGCTTCTGACGGAGTGCGGTTTCGAAAGAGTGCGAAGCAGTTAAACACAGCAGTCTAATTATGCCTTCTCTACTTTCACAGGTAAATGCACCTCTCCTGCCTCTGCTCCTAACTCAAACGCATTGACTCCTGCTGTTTTCCCCCTGGGTAAATGCACCTCTCCTGCCTCTGCTCCTAACTCAAAATCGCTTTCACTCCTGTTATATTCAGAACAAATGGTGTATTTTATATTTGTGTGTATGTTGAGCAGTCCTCACCTTCAGTTGCTCCCAGTTTACGACTGTAGCCTGGTTCCTATGAGACATCCCCCAACATTCATGTGAGCCTTATCAGCTTCTAATTGGGGTGGAGTTGAATGCTCATTTGAGCATCTCCCTATAAATTCAGATCAGCTCATGGGGGAGATCTCTGATGGGGGGCACAGTCTCTGATGGGGGTGCTGCTTCTGACGGAGTGCGGTTTCGAAAGAGTGCGAAGCAGTTAAACACAGCAGTCTAATTATGCCTTCTCTACTTTCACAGGTAAATGCACCTCTCCTGCCTCTGCTCCTAACTCAAACGCATTGACTCCTGCTGTTTTCCCCCTGGGTAAATGCACCTCTCCTGCCTCTGCTCCTAACTCAAAATCGCTTTCACTCCTGTTATATTCAGAACAAATGGTGTATTTTATATTTGTGTGTATGTTGAGCAGTCCTCACCTTCAGTTGCTCCCAGTTTACGACTGTAGCCTGGTTCCTATGAGACATCCCCCAACATTCATGTGAGCCTTATCAGCTTCTAATTGGGGTGGAGTTGAATGCTCATTTGAGCATCTCCCTATAAATTCAGATCAGCTCATGGGGGAGATCTCTGATGGGGGGCACAGTCTCTGATGGGGGTGCTGCTTCTGACGGAGTGCGGTTTCGAAAGAGTGCGAAGCAGTTAAACACAGCAGTCTAATTATGCCTTCTCTACTTTCACAGGTAAATGCACCTCTCCTGCCTCTGCTCCTAACTCAAACGCATTGACTCCTGCTGTTTTCCCCCTGGGTAAATGCACCTCTCCTGCCTCTGCTCCTAACTCAAAATCGCTTTCACTCCTGTTATATTCAGAACAAATGGTGTATTTTATATTTGTGTGTATGTTGAGCAGTCCTCACCTTCAGTTGCTCCCAGTTTACGACTGTAGCCTGGTTCCTATGAGACATCCCCCAACATTCATGTGAGCCTTATCAGCTTCTAATTGGGGTGGAGTTGAATGCTCATTTGAGCATCTCCCTATAAATTCAGATCAGCTCATGGGGGAGATCTCTGATGGGGGGCACAGTCTCTGATGGGGGTGCTGCTTCTGACGGAGTGCGGTTTCGAAAGAGTGCGAAGCAGTTAAACACAGCAGTCTAATTATGCCTTCTCTACTTTCACAGGTAAATGCACCTCTCCTGCCTCTGCTCCTAACTCAAACGCATTGACTCCTGCTGTTTTCCCCCTGGGTAAATGCACCTCTCCTGCCTCTGCTCCTAACTCAAAATCGCTTTCACTCCTGTTATATTCAGAACAAATGGTGTATTTTATATTTGTGTGTATGTTGAGCAGTCCTCACCTTCAGTTGCTCCCAGTTTACGACTGTAGCCTGGTTCCTATGAGACATCCCCCAACATTCATGTGAGCCTTATCAGCTTCTAATTGGGGTGGAGTTGAATGCTCATTTGAGCATCTCCCTATAAATTCAGATCAGCTCATGGGGGAGATCTCTGATGGGGGGCACAGTCTCTGATGGGGGTGCTGCTTCTGACGGAGTGCGGTTTCGAAAGAGTGCGAAGCAGTTAAACACAGCAGTCTAATTATGCCTTCTCTACTTTCACAGGTAAATGCACCTCTCCTGCCTCTGCTCCTAACTCAAACGCATTGACTCCTGCTGTTTTCCCCCTGGGTAAATGCACCTCTCCTGCCTCTGCTCCTAACTCAAAATCGCTTTCACTCCTGTTATATTCAGAACAAATGGTGTATTTTATATTTGTGTGTATGTTGAGCAGTCCTCACCTTCAGTTGCTCCCAGTTTACGACTGTAGCCTGGTTCCTATGAGACATCCCCCAACATTCATGTGAGCCTTATCAGCTTCTAATTGGGGTGGAGTTGAATGCTCATTTGAGCATCTCCCTATAAATTCAGATCAGCTCATGGGGGAGATCTCTGATGGGGGGCACAGTCTCTGATGGGGGTGCTGCTTCTGACGGAGTGCGGTTTCGAAAGAGTGCGAAGCAGTTAAACACAGCAGTCTAATTATGCCTTCTCTAATTTCACAGGTAAATGCACCTCTCCTGCCTCTGCTCCTAACTCAAACGCATTGACTCCTGCTGTTTTCCCCCTGGGTAAATGCACCTCTCCTGCCTCTGCTCCTAACTCAAAATCGCTTTCACTCCTGTTATATTCAGAACAAATGGTGTATTTTATATTTGTGTGTATGTTGAGCAGTCCTCACCTTCAGTTGCTCCCAGTTTACGACTGTAGCCTGGTTCCTATGAGACATCCCCCAACATTCATGTGAGCCTTATCAGCTTCTAATTGGGGTGGAGTTGAATGCTCATTTGAGCATCTCCCTATAAATTCAGATCAGCTCATGGGGGAGATCTCTGATGGGGGGCACAGTCTCTGATGGGGGTGCTGCTTCTGACGGAGTGCGGTTTCGAAAGAGTGCGAAGCAGTTAAACACAGCAGTCTAATTATGCCTTCTCTACTTTCACAGGTAAATGCACCTCTCCTGCCTCTGCTCCTAACTCAAACGCATTGACTCCTGCTGTTTTCCCCCTGGGTAAATGCACCTCTCCTGCCTCTGCTCCTAACTCAAAATCGCTTTCACTCCTGTTATATTCAGAACAAATGGTGTATTTTATATTTGTGTGTATGTTGAGCAGTCCTCACCTTCAGTTGCTCCCAGTTTACGACTGTAGCCTGGTTCCTATGAGACATCCCCCAACATTCATGTGAGCCTTATCAGCTTCTAATTGGGGTGGAGTTGAATGCTCATTTGAGCATCTCCCTATAAATTCAGATCAGCTCATGGGGGAGATCTCTGATGGGGGGCACAGTCTCTGATGGGGGTGCTGCTTCTGACGGAGTGCGGTTTCGAAAGAGTGCGAAGCAGTTAAACACAGCAGTCTAATTATGCCTTCTCTACTTTCACAGGTAAATGCACCTCTCCTGCCTCTGCTCCTAACTCAAACGCATTGACTCCTGCTGTTTTCCCCCTGGGTAAATGCACCTCTCCTGCCTCTGCTCCTAACTCAAAATCGCTTTCACTCCTGTTATATTCAGAACAAATGGTGTATTTTATATTTGTGTGTATGTTGAGCAGTCCTCACCTTCAGTTGCTCCCAGTTTACGACTGTAGCCTGGTTCCTATGAGACATCCCCCAACATTCATGTGAGCCTTATCAGCTTCTAATTGGGGTGGAGTTGAATGCTCATTTGAGCATCTCCCTATAAATTCAGATCAGCTCATGGGGGAGATCTCTGATGGGGGGCACAGTCTCTGATGGGGGTGCTGCTTCTGACGGAGTGCGGTTTCGAAAGAGTGCGAAGCAGTTAAACACAGCAGTCTAATTATGCCTTCTCTACTTTCACAGGTAAATGCACCTCTCCTGCCTCTGCTCCTAACTCAAACGCATTGACTCCTGCTGTTTTCCCCCTGGGTAAATGCACCTCTCCTGCCTCTGCTCCTAACTCAAAATCGCTTTCACTCCTGTTATATTCAGAACAAATGGTGTATTTTATATTTGTGTGTATGTTGAGCAGTCCTCACCTTCAGTTGCTCCCAGTTTACGACTGTAGCCTGGTTCCTATGAGACATCCCCCAACATTCATGTGAGCCTTATCAGCTTCTAATTGGGGTGGAGTTGAATGCTCATTTGAGCATCTCCCTATAAATTCAGATCAGCTCATGGGGGAGATCTCTGATGGGGGGCACAGTCTCTGATGGGGGTGCTGCTTCTGACGGAGTGCGGTTTCGAAAGAGTGCGAAGCAGTTAAACACAGCAGTCTAATTATGCCTTCTCTACTTTCACAGGTAAATGCACCTCTCCTGCCTCTGCTCCTAACTCAAACGCATTGACTCCTGCTGTTTTCCCCCTGGGTAAATGCACCTCTCCTGCCTCTGCTCCTAACTCAAAATCGCTTTCACTCCTGTTATATTCAGAACAAATGGTGTATTTTATATTTGTGTGTATGTTGAGCAGTCCTCACCTTCAGTTGCTCCCAGTTTACGACTGTAGCCTGGTTCCTATGAGACATCCCCCAACATTCATGTGAGCCTTATCAGCTTCTAATTGGGGTGGAGTTGAATGCTCATTTGAGCATCTCCCTATAAATTCAGATCAGCTCATGGGGGAGATCTCTGATGGGGGGCACAGTCTCTGATGGGGGTGCTGCTTCTGACGGAGTGCGGTTTCGAAAGAGTGCGAAGCAGTTAAACACAGCAGTCTAATTATGCCTTCTCTACTTTCACAGGTAAATGCACCTCTCCTGCCTCTGCTCCTAACTCAAACGCATTGACTCCTGCTGTTTTCCCCCTGGGTAAATGCACCTCTCCTGCCTCTGCTCCTAACTCAAAATCGCTTTCACTCCTGTTATATTCAGAACAAATGGTGTATTTTATATTTGTGTGTATGTTGAGCAGTCCTCACCTTCAGTTGCTCCCAGTTTACGACTGTAGCCTGGTTCCTATGAGACATCCCCCAACATTCATGTGAGCCTTATCAGCTTCTAATTGGGGTGGAGTTGAATGCTCATTTGAGCATCTCCCTATAAATTCAGATCAGCTCATGGGGGAGATCTCTGATGGGGGGCACAGTCTCTGATGGGGGTGCTGCTTCTGACGGAGTGCGGTTTCGAAAGAGTGCGAAGCAGTTAAACACAGCAGTCTAATTATGCCTTCTCTACTTTCACAGGTAAATGCACCTCTCCTGCCTCTGCTCCTAACTCAAACGCATTGACTCCTGCTGTTTTCCCCCTGGGTAAATGCACCTCTCCTGCCTCTGCTCCTAACTCAAAATCGCTTTCACTCCTGTTATATTCAGAACAAATGGTGTATTTTATATTTGTGTGTATGTTGAGCAGTCCTCACCTTCAGTTGCTCCCAGTTTACGACTGTAGCCTGGTTCCTATGAGACATCCCCCAACATTCATGTGAGCCTTATCAGCTTCTAATTGGGGTGGAGTTGAATGCTCATTTGAGCATCTCCCTATAAATTCAGATCAGCTCATGGGGGAGATCTCTGATGGGGGGCACAGTCTCTGATGGGGGTGCTGCTTCTGACGGAGTGCGGTTTCGAAAGAGTGCGAAGCAGTTAAACACAGCAGTCTAATTATGCCTTCTCTACTTTCACAGGTAAATGCACCTCTCCTGCCTCTGCTCCTAACTCAAACGCATTGACTCCTGCTGTTTTCCCCCTGGGTAAATGCACCTCTCCTGCCTCTGCTCCTAACTCAAAATCGCTTTCACTCCTGTTATATTCAGAACAAATGGTGTATTTTATATTTGTGTGTATGTTGAGCAGTCCTCACCTTCAGTTGCTCCCAGTTTACGACTGTAGCCTGGTTCCTATGAGACATCCCCCAACATTCATGTGAGCCTTATCAGCTTCTAATTGGGGTGGAGTTGAATGCTCATTTGAGCATCTCCCTATAAATTCAGATCAGCTCATGGGGGAGATCTCTGATGGGGGGCACAGTCTCTGATGGGGGTGCTGCTTCTGACGGAGTGCGGTTTCGAAAGAGTGCGAAGCAGTTAAACACAGCAGTCTAATTATGCCTTCTCTACTTTCACAGGTAAATGCACCTCTCCTGCCTCTGCTCCTAACTCAAACGCATTGACTCCTGCTGTTTTCCCCCTGGGTAAATGCACCTCTCCTGCCTCTGCTCCTAACTCAAAATCGCTTTCACTCCTGTTATATTCAGAACAAATGGTGTATTTTATATTTGTGTGTATGTTGAGCAGTCCTCACCTTCAGTTGCTCCCAGTTTACGACTGTAGCCTGGTTCCTATGAGACATCCCCCAACATTCATGTGAGCCTTATCAGCTTCTAATTGGGGTGGAGTTGAATGCTCATTTGAGCATCTCCCTATAAATTCAGATCAGCTCATGGGGGAGATCTCTGATGGGGGGCACAGTCTCTGATGGGGGTGCTGCTTCTGACGGAGTGCGGTTTCGAAAGAGTGCGAAGCAGTTAAACACAGCAGTCTAATTATGCCTTCTCTACTTTCACAGGTAAATGCACCTCTCCTGCCTCTGCTCCTAACTCAAACGCATTGACTCCTGCTGTTTTCCCCCTGGGTAAATGCACCTCTCCTGCCTCTGCTCCTAACTCAAAATCGCTTTCACTCCTGTTATATTCAGAACAAATGGTGTATTTTATATTTGTGTGTATGTTGAGCAGTCCTCACCTTCAGTTGCTCCCAGTTTACGACTGTAGCCTGGTTCCTATGAGACATCCCCCAACATTCATGTGAGCCTTATCAGCTTCTAATTGGGGTGGAGTTGAATGCTCATTTGAGCATCTCCCTATAAATTCAGATCAGCTCATGGGGGAGATCTCTGATGGGGGGCACAGTCTCTGATGGGGGTGCTGCTTCTGACGGAGTGCGGTTTCGAAAGAGTGCGAAGCAGTTAAACACAGCAGTCTAATTATGCCTTCTCTACTTTCACAGGTAAATGCACCTCTCCTGCCTCTGCTCCTAACTCAAACGCATTGACTCCTGCTGTTTTCCCCCTGGGTAAATGCACCTCTCCTGCCTCTGCTCCTAACTCAAAATCGCTTTCACTCCTGTTATATTCAGAACAAATGGTGTATTTTATATTTGTGTGTATGTTGAGCAGTCCTCACCTTCAGTTGCTCCCAGTTTACGACTGTAGCCTGGTTCCTATGAGACATCCCCCAACATTCATGTGAGCCTTATCAGCTTCTAATTGGGGTGGAGTTGAATGCTCATTTGAGCATCTCCCTATAAATTCAGATCAGCTCATGGGGGAGATCTCTGATGGGGGGCACAGTCTCTGATGGGGGTGCTGCTTCTGACGGAGTGCGGTTTCGAAAGAGTGCGAAGCAGTTAAACACAGCAGTCTAATTATGCCTTCTCTACTTTCACAGGTAAATGCACCTCTCCTGCCTCTGCTCCTAACTCAAACGCATTGACTCCTGCTGTTTTCCCCCTGGGTAAATGCACCTCTCCTGCCTCTGCTCCTAACTCAAAATCGCTTTCACTCCTGTTATATTCAGAACAAATGGTGTATTTTATATTTGTGTGTATGTTGAGCAGTCCTCACCTTCAGTTGCTCCCAGTTTACGACTGTAGCCTGGTTCCTATGAGACATCCCCCAACATTCATGTGAGCCTTATCAGCTTCTAATTGGGGTGGAGTTGAATGCTCATTTGAGCATCTCCCTATAAATTCAGATCAGCTCATGGGGGAGATCTCTGATGGGGGGCACAGTCTCTGATGGGGGTGCTGCTTCTGACGGAGTGCGGTTTCGAAAGAGTGCGAAGCAGTTAAACACAGCAGTCTAATTATGCCTTCTCTACTTTCACAGGTAAATGCACCTCTCCTGCCTCTGCTCCTAACTCAAACGCATTGACTCCTGCTGTTTTCCCCCTGGGTAAATGCACCTCTCCTGCCTCTGCTCCTAACTCAAAATCGCTTTCACTCCTGTTATATTCAGAACAAATGGTGTATTTTATATTTGTGTGTATGTTGAGCAGTCCTCACCTTCAGTTGCTCCCAGTTTACGACTGTAGCCTGGTTCCTATGAGACATCCCCCAACATTCATGTGAGCCTTATCAGCTTCTAATTGGGGTGGAGTTGAATGCTCATTTGAGCATCTCCCTATAAATTCAGATCAGCTCATGGGGGAGATCTCTGATGGGGGGCACAGTCTCTGATGGGGGTGCTGCTTCTGACGGAGTGCGGTTTCGAAAGAGTGCGAAGCAGTTAAACACAGCAGTCTAATTATGCCTTCTCTACTTTCACAGGTAAATGCACCTCTCCTGCCTCTGCTCCTAACTCAAACGCATTGACTCCTGCTGTTTTCCCCCTGGGTAAATGCACCTCTCCTGCCTCTGCTCCTAACTCAAAATCGCTTTCACTCCTGTTATATTCAGAACAAATGGTGTATTTTATATTTGTGTGTATGTTGAGCAGTCCTCACCTTCAGTTGCTCCCAGTTTACGACTGTAGCCTGGTTCCTATGAGACATCCCCCAACATTCATGTGAGCCTTATCAGCTTCTAATTGGGGTGGAGTTGAATGCTCATTTGAGCATCTCCCTATAAATTCAGATCAGCTCATGGGGGAGATCTCTGATGGGGGGCACAGTCTCTGATGGGGGTGCTGCTTCTGACGGAGTGCGGTTTCGAAAGAGTGCGAAGCAGTTAAACACAGCAGTCTAATTATGCCTTCTCTACTTTCACAGGTAAATGCACCTCTCCTGCCTCTGCTCCTAACTCAAACGCATTGACTCCTGCTGTTTTCCCCCTGGGTAAATGCACCTCTCCTGCCTCTGCTCCTAACTCAAAATCGCTTTCACTCCTGTTATATTCAGAACAAATGGTGTATTTTATATTTGTGTGTATGTTGAGCAGTCCTCACCTTCAGTTGCTCCCAGTTTACGACTGTAGCCTGGTTCCTATGAGACATCCCCCAACATTCATGTGAGCCTTATCAGCTTCTAATTGGGGTGGAGTTGAATGCTCATTTGAGCATCTCCCTATAAATTCAGATCAGCTCATGGGGGAGATCTCTGATGGGGGGCACAGTCTCTGATGGGGGTGCTGCTTCTGACGGAGTGCGGTTTCGAAAGAGTGCGAAGCAGTTAAACACAGCAGTCTAATTATGCCTTCTCTACTTTCACAGGTAAATGCACCTCTCCTGCCTCTGCTCCTAACTCAAACGCATTGACTCCTGCTGTTTTCCCCCTGGGTAAATGCACCTCTCCTGCCTCTGCTCCTAACTCAAAATCGCTTTCACTCCTGTTATATTCAGAACAAATGGTGTATTTTATATTTGTGTGTATGTTGAGCAGTCCTCACCTTCAGTTGCTCCCAGTTTACGACTGTAGCCTGGTTCCTATGAGACATCCCCCAACATTCATGTGAGCCTTATCAGCTTCTAATTGGGGTGGAGTTGAATGCTCATTTGAGCATCTCCCTATAAATTCAGATCAGCTCATGGGGGAGATCTCTGATGGGGGGCACAGTCTCTGATGGGGGTGCTGCTTCTGACGGAGTGCGGTTTCGAAAGAGTGCGAAGCAGTTAAACACAGCAGTCTAATTATGCCTTCTCTACTTTCACAGGTAAATGCACCTCTCCTGCCTCTGCTCCTAACTCAAACGCATTGACTCCTGCTGTTTTCCCCCTGGGTAAATGCACCTCTCCTGCCTCTGCTCCTAACTCAAAATCGCTTTCACTCCTGTTATATTCAGAACAAATGGTGTATTTTATATTTGTGTGTATGTTGAGCAGTCCTCACCTTCAGTTGCTCCCAGTTTACGACTGTAGCCTGGTTCCTATGAGACATCCCCCAACATTCATGTGAGCCTTATCAGCTTCTAATTGGGGTGGAGTTGAATGCTCATTTGAGCATCTCCCTATAAATTCAGATCAGCTCATGGGGGAGATCTCTGATGGGGGGCACAGTCTCTGATGGGGGTGCTGCTTCTGACGGAGTGCGGTTTCGAAAGAGTGCGAAGCAGTTAAACACAGCAGTCTAATTATGCCTTCTCTACTTTCACAGGTAAATGCACCTCTCCTGCCTCTGCTCCTAACTCAAACGCATTGACTCCTGCTGTTTTCCCCCTGGGTAAATGCACCTCTCCTGCCTCTGCTCCTAACTCAAAATCGCTTTCACTCCTGTTATATTCAGAACAAATGGTGTATTTTATATTTGTGTGTATGTTGAGCAGTCCTCACCTTCAGTTGCTCCCAGTTTACGACTGTAGCCTGGTTCCTATGAGACATCCCCCAACATTCATGTGAGCCTTATCAGCTTCTAATTGGGGTGGAGTTGAATGCTCATTTGAGCATCTCCCTATAAATTCAGATCAGCTCATGGGGGAGATCTCTGATGGGGGGCACAGTCTCTGATGGGGGTGCTGCTTCTGACGGAGTGCGGTTTCGAAAGAGTGCGAAGCAGTTAAACACAGCAGTCTAATTATGCCTTCTCTACTTTCACAGGTAAATGCACCTCTCCTGCCTCTGCTCCTAACTCAAACGCATTGACTCCTGCTGTTTTCCCCCTGGGTAAATGCACCTCTCCTGCCTCTGCTCCTAACTCAAAATCGCTTTCACTCCTGTTATATTCAGAACAAATGGTGTATTTTATATTTGTGTGTATGTTGAGCAGTCCTCACCTTCAGTTGCTCCCAGTTTACGACTGTAGCCTGGTTCCTATGAGACATCCCCCAACATTCATGTGAGCCTTATCAGCTTCTAATTGGGGTGGAGTTGAATGCTCATTTGAGCATCTCCCTATAAATTCAGATCAGCTCATGGGGGAGATCTCTGATGGGGGGCACAGTCTCTGATGGGGGTGCTGCTTCTGACGGAGTGCGGTTTCGAAAGAGTGCGAAGCAGTTAAACACAGCAGTCTAATTATGCCTTCTCTACTTTCACAGGTAAATGCACCTCTCCTGCCTCTGCTCCTAACTCAAACGCATTGACTCCTGCTGTTTTCCCCCTGGGTAAATGCACCTCTCCTGCCTCTGCTCCTAACTCAAAATCGCTTTCACTCCTGTTATATTCAGAACAAATGGTGTATTTTATATTTGTGTGTATGTTGAGCAGTCCTCACCTTCAGTTGCTCCCAGTTTACGACTGTAGCCTGGTTCCTATGAGACATCCCCCAACATTCATGTGAGCCTTATCAGCTTCTAATTGGGGTGGAGTTGAATGCTCATTTGAGCATCTCCCTATAAATTCAGATCAGCTCATGGGGGAGATCTCTGATGGGGGGCACAGTCTCTGATGGGGGTGCTGCTTCTGACGGAGTGCGGTTTCGAAAGAGTGCGAAGCAGTTAAACACAGCAGTCTAATTATGCCTTCTCTACTTTCACAGGTAAATGCACCTCTCCTGCCTCTGCTCCTAACTCAAACGCATTGACTCCTGCTGTTTTCCCCCTGGGTAAATGCACCTCTCCTGCCTCTGCTCCTAACTCAAAATCGCTTTCACTCCTGTTATATTCAGAACAAATGGTGTATTTTATATTTGTGTGTATGTTGAGCAGTCCTCACCTTCAGTTGCTCCCAGTTTACGACTGTAGCCTGGTTCCTATGAGACATCCCCCAACATTCATGTGAGCCTTATCAGCTTCTAATTGGGGTGGAGTTGAATGCTCATTTGAGCATCTCCCTATAAATTCAGATCAGCTCATGGGGGAGATCTCTGATGGGGGGCACAGTCTCTGATGGGGGTGCTGCTTCTGACGGAGTGCGGTTTCGAAAGAGTGCGAAGCAGTTAAACACAGCAGTCTAATTATGCCTTCTCTACTTTCACAGGTAAATGCACCTCTCCTGCCTCTGCTCCTAACTCAAACGCATTGACTCCTGCTGTTTTCCCCCTGGGTAAATGCACCTCTCCTGCCTCTGCTCCTAACTCAAAATCGCTTTCACTCCTGTTATATTCAGAACAAATGGTGTATTTTATATTTGTGTGTATGTTGAGCAGTCCTCACCTTCAGTTGCTCCCAGTTTACGACTGTAGCCTGGTTCCTATGAGACATCCCCCAACATTCATGTGAGCCTTATCAGCTTCTAATTGGGGTGGAGTTGAATGCTCATTTGAGCATCTCCCTATAAATTCAGATCAGCTCATGGGGGAGATCTCTGATGGGGGGCACAGTCTCTGATGGGGGTGCTGCTTCTGACGGAGTGCGGTTTCGAAAGAGTGCGAAGCAGTTAAACACAGCAGTCTAATTATGCCTTCTCTACTTTCACAGGTAAATGCACCTCTCCTGCCTCTGCTCCTAACTCAAACGCATTGACTCCTGCTGTTTTCCCCCTGGGTAAATGCACCTCTCCTGCCTCTGCTCCTAACTCAAAATCGCTTTCACTCCTGTTATATTCAGAACAAATGGTGTATTTTATATTTGTGTGTATGTTGAGCAGTCCTCACCTTCAGTTGCTCCCAGTTTACGACTGTAGCCTGGTTCCTATGAGACATCCCCCAACATTCATGTGAGCCTTATCAGCTTCTAATTGGGGTGGAGTTGAATGCTCATTTGAGCATCTCCCTATAAATTCAGATCAGCTCATGGGGGAGATCTCTGATGGGGGGCACAGTCTCTGATGGGGGTGCTGCTTCTGACGGAGTGCGGTTTCGAAAGAGTGCGAAGCAGTTAAACACAGCAGTCTAATTATGCCTTCTCTACTTTCACAGGTAAATGCACCTCTCCTGCCTCTGCTCCTAACTCAAACGCATTGACTCCTGCTGTTTTCCCCCTGGGTAAATGCACCTCTCCTGCCTCTGCTCCTAACTCAAAATCGCTTTCACTCCTGTTATATTCAGAACAAATGGTGTATTTTATATTTGTGTGTATGTTGAGCAGTCCTCACCTTCAGTTGCTCCCAGTTTACGACTGTAGCCTGGTTCCTATGAGACATCCCCCAACATTCATGTGAGCCTTATCAGCTTCTAATTGGGGTGGAGTTGAATGCTCATTTGAGCATCTCCCTATAAATTCAGATCAGCTCATGGGGGAGATCTCTGATGGGGGGCACAGTCTCTGATGGGGGTGCTGCTTCTGACGGAGTGCGGTTTCGAAAGAGTGCGAAGCAGTTAAACACAGCAGTCTAATTATGCCTTCTCTACTTTCACAGGTAAATGCACCTCTCCTGCCTCTGCTCCTAACTCAAACGCATTGACTCCTGCTGTTTTCCCCCTGGGTAAATGCACCTCTCCTGCCTCTGCTCCTAACTCAAAATCGCTTTCACTCCTGTTATATTCAGAACAAATGGTGTATTTTATATTTGTGTGTATGTTGAGCAGTCCTCACCTTCAGTTGCTCCCAGTTTACGACTGTAGCCTGGTTCCTATGAGACATCCCCCAACATTCATGTGAGCCTTATCAGCTTCTAATTGGGGTGGAGTTGAATGCTCATTTGAGCATCTCCCTATAAATTCAGATCAGCTCATGGGGGAGATCTCTGATGGGGGGCACAGTCTCTGATGGGGGTGCTGCTTCTGACGGAGTGCGGTTTCGAAAGAGTGCGAAGCAGTTAAACACAGCAGTCTAATTATGCCTTCTCTACTTTCACAGGTAAATGCACCTCTCCTGCCTCTGCTCCTAACTCAAACGCATTGACTCCTGCTGTTTTCCCCCTGGGTAAATGCACCTCTCCTGCCTCTGCTCCTAACTCAAAATCGCTTTCACTCCTGTTATATTCAGAACAAATGGTGTATTTTATATTTGTGTGTATGTTGAGCAGTCCTCACCTTCAGTTGCTCCCAGTTTACGACTGTAGCCTGGTTCCTATGAGACATCCCCCAACATTCATGTGAGCCTTATCAGCTTCTAATTGGGGTGGAGTTGAATGCTCATTTGAGCATCTCCCTATAAATTCAGATCAGCTCATGGGGGAGATCTCTGATGGGGGGCACAGTCTCTGATGGGGGTGCTGCTTCTGACGGAGTGCGGTTTCGAAAGAGTGCGAAGCAGTTAAACACAGCAGTCTAATTATGCCTTCTCTACTTTCACAGGTAAATGCACCTCTCCTGCCTCTGCTCCTAACTCAAACGCATTGACTCCTGCTGTTTTCCCCCTGGGTAAATGCACCTCTCCTGCCTCTGCTCCTAACTCAAAATCGCTTTCACTCCTGTTATATTCAGAACAAATGGTGTATTTTATATTTGTGTGTATGTTGAGCAGTCCTCACCTTCAGTTGCTCCCAGTTTACGACTGTAGCCTGGTTCCTATGAGACATCCCCCAACATTCATGTGAGCCTTATCAGCTTCTAATTGGGGTGGAGTTGAATGCTCATTTGAGCATCTCCCTATAAATTCAGATCAGCTCATGGGGGAGATCTCTGATGGGGGGCACAGTCTCTGATGGGGGTGCTGCTTCTGACGGAGTGCGGTTTCGAAAGAGTGCGAAGCAGTTAAACACAGCAGTCTAATTATGCCTTCTCTACTTTCACAGGTAAATGCACCTCTCCTGCCTCTGCTCCTAACTCAAACGCATTGACTCCTGCTGTTTTCCCCCTGGGTAAATGCACCTCTCCTGCCTCTGCTCCTAACTCAAAATCGCTTTCACTCCTGTTATATTCAGAACAAATGGTGTATTTTATATTTGTGTGTATGTTGAGCAGTCCTCACCTTCAGTTGCTCCCAGTTTACGACTGTAGCCTGGTTCCTATGAGACATCCCCCAACATTCATGTGAGCCTTATCAGCTTCTAATTGGGGTGGAGTTGAATGCTCATTTGAGCATCTCCCTATAAATTCAGATCAGCTCATGGGGGAGATCTCTGATGGGGGGCACAGTCTCTGATGGGGGTGCTGCTTCTGACGGAGTGCGGTTTCGAAAGAGTGCGAAGCAGTTAAACACAGCAGTCTAATTATGCCTTCTCTACTTTCACAGGTAAATGCACCTCTCCTGCCTCTGCTCCTAACTCAAACGCATTGACTCCTGCTGTTTTCCCCCTGGGTAAATGCACCTCTCCTGCCTCTGCTCCTAACTCAAAATCGCTTTCACTCCTGTTATATTCAGAACAAATGGTGTATTTTATATTTGTGTGTATGTTGAGCAGTCCTCACCTTCAGTTGCTCCCAGTTTACGACTGTAGCCTGGTTCCTATGAGACATCCCCCAACATTCATGTGAGCCTTATCAGCTTCTAATTGGGGTGGAGTTGAATGCTCATTTGAGCATCTCCCTATAAATTCAGATCAGCTCATGGGGGAGATCTCTGATGGGGGGCACAGTCTCTGATGGGGGTGCTGCTTCTGACGGAGTGCGGTTTCGAAAGAGTGCGAAGCAGTTAAACACAGCAGTCTAATTATGCCTTCTCTACTTTCACAGGTAAATGCACCTCTCCTGCCTCTGCTCCTAACTCAAACGCATTGACTCCTGCTGTTTTCCCCCTGGGTAAATGCACCTCTCCTGCCTCTGCTCCTAACTCAAAATCGCTTTCACTCCTGTTATATTCAGAACAAATGGTGTATTTTATATTTGTGTGTATGTTGAGCAGTCCTCACCTTCAGTTGCTCCCAGTTTACGACTGTAGCCTGGTTCCTATGAGACATCCCCCAACATTCATGTGAGCCTTATCAGCTTCTAATTGGGGTGGAGTTGAATGCTCATTTGAGCATCTCCCTATAAATTCAGATCAGCTCATGGGGGAGATCTCTGATGGGGGGCACAGTCTCTGATGGGGGTGCTGCTTCTGACGGAGTGCGGTTTCGAAAGAGTGCGAAGCAGTTAAACACAGCAGTCTAATTATGCCTTCTCTACTTTCACAGGTAAATGCACCTCTCCTGCCTCTGCTCCTAACTCAAACGCATTGACTCCTGCTGTTTTCCCCCTGGGTAAATGCACCTCTCCTGCCTCTGCTCCTAACTCAAAATCGCTTTCACTCCTGTTATATTCAGAACAAATGGTGTATTTTATATTTGTGTGTATGTTGAGCAGTCCTCACCTTCAGTTGCTCCCAGTTTACGACTGTAGCCTGGTTCCTATGAGACATCCCCCAACATTCATGTGAGCCTTATCAGCTTCTAATTGGGGTGGAGTTGAATGCTCATTTGAGCATCTCCCTATAAATTCAGATCAGCTCATGGGGGAGATCTCTGATGGGGGGCACAGTCTCTGATGGGGGTGCTGCTTCTGACGGAGTGCGGTTTCGAAAGAGTGCGAAGCAGTTAAACACAGCAGTCTAATTATGCCTTCTCTACTTTCACAGGTAAATGCACCTCTCCTGCCTCTGCTCCTAACTCAAACGCATTGACTCCTGCTGTTTTCCCCCTGGGTAAATGCACCTCTCCTGCCTCTGCTCCTAACTCAAAATCGCTTTCACTCCTGTTATATTCAGAACAAATGGTGTATTTTATATTTGTGTGTATGTTGAGCAGTCCTCACCTTCAGTTGCTCCCAGTTTACGACTGTAGCCTGGTTCCTATGAGACATCCCCCAACATTCATGTGAGCCTTATCAGCTTCTAATTGGGGTGGAGTTGAATGCTCATTTGAGCATCTCCCTATAAATTCAGATCAGCTCATGGGGGAGATCTCTGATGGGGGGCACAGTCTCTGATGGGGGTGCTGCTTCTGACGGAGTGCGGTTTCGAAAGAGTGCGAAGCAGTTAAACACAGCAGTCTAATTATGCCTTCTCTACTTTCACAGGTAAATGCACCTCTCCTGCCTCTGCTCCTAACTCAAACGCATTGACTCCTGCTGTTTTCCCCCTGGGTAAATGCACCTCTCCTGCCTCTGCTCCTAACTCAAAATCGCTTTCACTCCTGTTATATTCAGAACAAATGGTGTATTTTATATTTGTGTGTATGTTGAGCAGTCCTCACCTTCAGTTGCTCCCAGTTTACGACTGTAGCCTGGTTCCTATGAGACATCCCCCAACATTCATGTGAGCCTTATCAGCTTCTAATTGGGGTGGAGTTGAATGCTCATTTGAGCATCTCCCTATAAATTCAGATCAGCTCATGGGGGAGATCTCTGATGGGGGGCACAGTCTCTGATGGGGGTGCTGCTTCTGACGGAGTGCGGTTTCGAAAGAGTGCGAAGCAGTTAAACACAGCAGTCTAATTATGCCTTCTCTACTTTCACAGGTAAATGCACCTCTCCTGCCTCTGCTCCTAACTCAAACGCATTGACTCCTGCTGTTTTCCCCCTGGGTAAATGCACCTCTCCTGCCTCTGCTCCTAACTCAAAATCGCTTTCACTCCTGTTATATTCAGAACAAATGGTGTATTTTATATTTGTGTGTATGTTGAGCAGTCCTCACCTTCAGTTGCTCCCAGTTTACGACTGTAGCCTGGTTCCTATGAGACATCCCCCAACATTCATGTGAGCCTTATCAGCTTCTAATTGGGGTGGAGTTGAATGCTCATTTGAGCATCTCCCTATAAATTCAGATCAGCTCATGGGGGAGATCTCTGATGGGGGGCACAGTCTCTGATGGGGGTGCTGCTTCTGACGGAGTGCGGTTTCGAAAGAGTGCGAAGCAGTTAAACACAGCAGTCTAATTATGCCTTCTCTACTTTCACAGGTAAATGCACCTCTCCTGCCTCTGCTCCTAACTCAAACGCATTGACTCCTGCTGTTTTCCCCCTGGGTAAATGCACCTCTCCTGCCTCTGCTCCTAACTCAAAATCGCTTTCACTCCTGTTATATTCAGAACAAATGGTGTATTTTATATTTGTGTGTATGTTGAGCAGTCCTCACCTTCAGTTGCTCCCAGTTTACGACTGTAGCCTGGTTCCTATGAGACATCCCCCAACATTCATGTGAGCCTTATCAGCTTCTAATTGGGGTGGAGTTGAATGCTCATTTGAGCATCTCCCTATAAATTCAGATCAGCTCATGGGGGAGATCTCTGATGGGGGGCACAGTCTCTGATGGGGGTGCTGCTTCTGACGGAGTGCGGTTTCGAAAGAGTGCGAAGCAGTTAAACACAGCAGTCTAATTATGCCTTCTCTACTTTCACAGGTAAATGCACCTCTCCTGCCTCTGCTCCTAACTCAAACGCATTGACTCCTGCTGTTTTCCCCCTGGGTAAATGCACCTCTCCTGCCTCTGCTCCTAACTCAAAATCGCTTTCACTCCTGTTATATTCAGAACAAATGGTGTATTTTATATTTGTGTGTATGTTGAGCAGTCCTCACCTTCAGTTGCTCCCAGTTTACGACTGTAGCCTGGTTCCTATGAGACATCCCCCAACATTCATGTGAGCCTTATCAGCTTCTAATTGGGGTGGAGTTGAATGCTCATTTGAGCATCTCCCTATAAATTCAGATCAGCTCATGGGGGAGATCTCTGATGGGGGGCACAGTCTCTGATGGGGGTGCTGCTTCTGACGGAGTGCGGTTTCGAAAGAGTGCGAAGCAGTTAAACACAGCAGTCTAATTATGCCTTCTCTACTTTCACAGGTAAATGCACCTCTCCTGCCTCTGCTCCTAACTCAAACGCATTGACTCCTGCTGTTTTCCCCCTGGGTAAATGCACCTCTCCTGCCTCTGCTCCTAACTCAAAATCGCTTTCACTCCTGTTATATTCAGAACAAATGGTGTATTTTATATTTGTGTGTATGTTGAGCAGTCCTCACCTTCAGTTGCTCCCAGTTTACGACTGTAGCCTGGTTCCTATGAGACATCCCCCAACATTCATGTGAGCCTTATCAGCTTCTAATTGGGGTGGAGTTGAATGCTCATTTGAGCATCTCCCTATAAATTCAGATCAGCTCATGGGGGAGATCTCTGATGGGGGGCACAGTCTCTGATGGGGGTGCTGCTTCTGACGGAGTGCGGTTTCGAAAGAGTGCGAAGCAGTTAAACACAGCAGTCTAATTATGCCTTCTCTACTTTCACAGGTAAATGCACCTCTCCTGCCTCTGCTCCTAACTCAAACGCATTGACTCCTGCTGTTTTCCCCCTGGGTAAATGCACCTCTCCTGCCTCTGCTCCTAACTCAAAATCGCTTTCACTCCTGTTATATTCAGAACAAATGGTGTATTTTATATTTGTGTGTATGTTGAGCAGTCCTCACCTTCAGTTGCTCCCAGTTTACGACTGTAGCCTGGTTCCTATGAGACATCCCCCAACATTCATGTGAGCCTTATCAGCTTCTAATTGGGGTGGAGTTGAATGCTCATTTGAGCATCTCCCTATAAATTCAGATCAGCTCATGGGGGAGATCTCTGATGGGGGGCACAGTCTCTGATGGGGGTGCTGCTTCTGACGGAGTGCGGTTTCGAAAGAGTGCGAAGCAGTTAAACACAGCAGTCTAATTATGCCTTCTCTACTTTCACAGGTAAATGCACCTCTCCTGCCTCTGCTCCTAACTCAAACGCATTGACTCCTGCTGTTTTCCCCCTGGGTAAATGCACCTCTCCTGCCTCTGCTCCTAACTCAAAATCGCTTTCACTCCTGTTATATTCAGAACAAATGGTGTATTTTATATTTGTGTGTATGTTGAGCAGTCCTCACCTTCAGTTGCTCCCAGTTTACGACTGTAGCCTGGTTCCTATGAGACATCCCCCAACATTCATGTGAGCCTTATCAGCTTCTAATTGGGGTGGAGTTGAATGCTCATTTGAGCATCTCCCTATAAATTCAGATCAGCTCATGGGGGAGATCTCTGATGGGGGGCACAGTCTCTGATGGGGGTGCTGCTTCTGACGGAGTGCGGTTTCGAAAGAGTGCGAAGCAGTTAAACACAGCAGTCTAATTATGCCTTCTCTACTTTCACAGGTAAATGCACCTCTCCTGCCTCTGCTCCTAACTCAAACGCATTGACTCCTGCTGTTTTCCCCCTGGGTAAATGCACCTCTCCTGCCTCTGCTCCTAACTCAAAATCGCTTTCACTCCTGTTATATTCAGAACAAATGGTGTATTTTATATTTGTGTGTATGTTGAGCAGTCCTCACCTTCAGTTGCTCCCAGTTTACGACTGTAGCCTGGTTCCTATGAGACATCCCCCAACATTCATGTGAGCCTTATCAGCTTCTAATTGGGGTGGAGTTGAATGCTCATTTGAGCATCTCCCTATAAATTCAGATCAGCTCATGGGGGAGATCTCTGATGGGGGGCACAGTCTCTGATGGGGGTGCTGCTTCTGACGGAGTGCGGTTTCGAAAGAGTGCGAAGCAGTTAAACACAGCAGTCTAATTATGCCTTCTCTACTTTCACAGGTAAATGCACCTCTCCTGCCTCTGCTCCTAACTCAAACGCATTGACTCCTGCTGTTTTCCCCCTGGGTAAATGCACCTCTCCTGCCTCTGCTCCTAACTCAAAATCGCTTTCACTCCTGTTATATTCAGAACAAATGGTGTATTTTATATTTGTGTGTATGTTGAGCAGTCCTCACCTTCAGTTGCTCCCAGTTTACGACTGTAGCCTGGTTCCTATGAGACATCCCCCAACATTCATGTGAGCCTTATCAGCTTCTAATTGGGGTGGAGTTGAATGCTCATTTGAGCATCTCCCTATAAATTCAGATCAGCTCATGGGGGAGATCTCTGATGGGGGGCACAGTCTCTGATGGGGGTGCTGCTTCTGACGGAGTGCGGTTTCGAAAGAGTGCGAAGCAGTTAAACACAGCAGTCTAATTATGCCTTCTCTACTTTCACAGGTAAATGCACCTCTCCTGCCTCTGCTCCTAACTCAAACGCATTGACTCCTGCTGTTTTCCCCCTGGGTAAATGCACCTCTCCTGCCTCTGCTCCTAACTCAAAATCGCTTTCACTCCTGTTATATTCAGAACAAATGGTGTATTTTATATTTGTGTGTATGTTGAGCAGTCCTCACCTTCAGTTGCTCCCAGTTTACGACTGTAGCCTGGTTCCTATGAGACATCCCCCAACATTCATGTGAGCCTTATCAGCTTCTAATTGGGGTGGAGTTGAATGCTCATTTGAGCATCTCCCTATAAATTCAGATCAGCTCATGGGGGAGATCTCTGATGGGGGGCACAGTCTCTGATGGGGGTGCTGCTTCTGACGGAGTGCGGTTTCGAAAGAGTGCGAAGCAGTTAAACACAGCAGTCTAATTATGCCTTCTCTACTTTCACAGGTAAATGCACCTCTCCTGCCTCTGCTCCTAACTCAAACGCATTGACTCCTGCTGTTTTCCCCCTGGGTAAATGCACCTCTCCTGCCTCTGCTCCTAACTCAAAATCGCTTTCACTCCTGTTATATTCAGAACAAATGGTGTATTTTATATTTGTGTGTATGTTGAGCAGTCCTCACCTTCAGTTGCTCCCAGTTTACGACTGTAGCCTGGTTCCTATGAGACATCCCCCAACATTCATGTGAGCCTTATCAGCTTCTAATTGGGGTGGAGTTGAATGCTCATTTGAGCATCTCCCTATAAATTCAGATCAGCTCATGGGGGAGATCTCTGATGGGGGGCACAGTCTCTGATGGGGGTGCTGCTTCTGACGGAGTGCGGTTTCGAAAGAGTGCGAAGCAGTTAAACACAGCAGTCTAATTATGCCTTCTCTACTTTCACAGGTAAATGCACCTCTCCTGCCTCTGCTCCTAACTCAAACGCATTGACTCCTGCTGTTTTCCCCCTGGGTAAATGCACCTCTCCTGCCTCTGCTCCTAACTCAAAATCGCTTTCACTCCTGTTATATTCAGAACAAATGGTGTATTTTATATTTGTGTGTATGTTGAGCAGTCCTCACCTTCAGTTGCTCCCAGTTTACGACTGTAGCCTGGTTCCTATGAGACATCCCCCAACATTCATGTGAGCCTTATCAGCTTCTAATTGGGGTGGAGTTGAATGCTCATTTGAGCATCTCCCTATAAATTCAGATCAGCTCATGGGGGAGATCTCTGATGGGGGGCACAGTCTCTGATGGGGGTGCTGCTTCTGACGGAGTGCGGTTTCGAAAGAGTGCGAAGCAGTTAAACACAGCAGTCTAATTATGCCTTCTCTACTTTCACAGGTAAATGCACCTCTCCTGCCTCTGCTCCTAACTCAAACGCATTGACTCCTGCTGTTTTCCCCCTGGGTAAATGCACCTCTCCTGCCTCTGCTCCTAACTCAAAATCGCTTTCACTCCTGTTATATTCAGAACAAATGGTGTATTTTATATTTGTGTGTATGTTGAGCAGTCCTCACCTTCAGTTGCTCCCAGTTTACGACTGTAGCCTGGTTCCTATGAGACATCCCCCAACATTCATGTGAGCCTTATCAGCTTCTAATTGGGGTGGAGTTGAATGCTCATTTGAGCATCTCCCTATAAATTCAGATCAGCTCATGGGGGAGATCTCTGATGGGGGGCACAGTCTCTGATGGGGGTGCTGCTTCTGACGGAGTGCGGTTTCGAAAGAGTGCGAAGCAGTTAAACACAGCAGTCTAATTATGCCTTCTCTACTTTCACAGGTAAATGCACCTCTCCTGCCTCTGCTCCTAACTCAAACGCATTGACTCCTGCTGTTTTCCCCCTGGGTAAATGCACCTCTCCTGCCTCTGCTCCTAACTCAAAATCGCTTTCACTCCTGTTATATTCAGAACAAATGGTGTATTTTATATTTGTGTGTATGTTGAGCAGTCCTCACCTTCAGTTGCTCCCAGTTTACGACTGTAGCCTGGTTCCTATGAGACATCCCCCAACATTCATGTGAGCCTTATCAGCTTCTAATTGGGGTGGAGTTGAATGCTCATTTGAGCATCTCCCTATAAATTCAGATCAGCTCATGGGGGAGATCTCTGATGGGGGGCACAGTCTCTGATGGGGGTGCTGCTTCTGACGGAGTGCGGTTTCGAAAGAGTGCGAAGCAGTTAAACACAGCAGTCTAATTATGCCTTCTCTACTTTCACAGGTAAATGCACCTCTCCTGCCTCTGCTCCTAACTCAAACGCATTGACTCCTGCTGTTTTCCCCCTGGGTAAATGCACCTCTCCTGCCTCTGCTCCTAACTCAAAATCGCTTTCACTCCTGTTATATTCAGAACAAATGGTGTATTTTATATTTGTGTGTATGTTGAGCAGTCCTCACCTTCAGTTGCTCCCAGTTTACGACTGTAGCCTGGTTCCTATGAGACATCCCCCAACATTCATGTGAGCCTTATCAGCTTCTAATTGGGGTGGAGTTGAATGCTCATTTGAGCATCTCCCTATAAATTCAGATCAGCTCATGGGGGAGATCTCTGATGGGGGGCACAGTCTCTGATGGGGGTGCTGCTTCTGACGGAGTGCGGTTTCGAAAGAGTGCGAAGCAGTTAAACACAGCAGTCTAATTATGCCTTCTCTACTTTCACAGGTAAATGCACCTCTCCTGCCTCTGCTCCTAACTCAAACGCATTGACTCCTGCTGTTTTCCCCCTGGGTAAATGCACCTCTCCTGCCTCTGCTCCTAACTCAAAATCGCTTTCACTCCTGTTATATTCAGAACAAATGGTGTATTTTATATTTGTGTGTATGTTGAGCAGTCCTCACCTTCAGTTGCTCCCAGTTTACGACTGTAGCCTGGTTCCTATGAGACATCCCCCAACATTCATGTGAGCCTTATCAGCTTCTAATTGGGGTGGAGTTGAATGCTCATTTGAGCATCTCCCTATAAATTCAGATCAGCTCATGGGGGAGATCTCTGATGGGGGGCACAGTCTCTGATGGGGGTGCTGCTTCTGACGGAGTGCGGTTTCGAAAGAGTGCGAAGCAGTTAAACACAGCAGTCTAATTATGCCTTCTCTACTTTCACAGGTAAATGCACCTCTCCTGCCTCTGCTCCTAACTCAAACGCATTGACTCCTGCTGTTTTCCCCCTGGGTAAATGCACCTCTCCTGCCTCTGCTCCTAACTCAAAATCGCTTTCACTCCTGTTATATTCAGAACAAATGGTGTATTTTATATTTGTGTGTATGTTGAGCAGTCCTCACCTTCAGTTGCTCCCAGTTTACGACTGTAGCCTGGTTCCTATGAGACATCCCCCAACATTCATGTGAGCCTTATCAGCTTCTAATTGGGGTGGAGTTGAATGCTCATTTGAGCATCTCCCTATAAATTCAGATCAGCTCATGGGGGAGATCTCTGATGGGGGGCACAGTCTCTGATGGGGGTGCTGCTTCTGACGGAGTGCGGTTTCGAAAGAGTGCGAAGCAGTTAAACACAGCAGTCTAATTATGCCTTCTCTACTTTCACAGGTAAATGCACCTCTCCTGCCTCTGCTCCTAACTCAAACGCATTGACTCCTGCTGTTTTCCCCCTGGGTAAATGCACCTCTCCTGCCTCTGCTCCTAACTCAAAATCGCTTTCACTCCTGTTATATTCAGAACAAATGGTGTATTTTATATTTGTGTGTATGTTGAGCAGTCCTCACCTTCAGTTGCTCCCAGTTTACGACTGTAGCCTGGTTCCTATGAGACATCCCCCAACATTCATGTGAGCCTTATCAGCTTCTAATTGGGGTGGAGTTGAATGCTCATTTGAGCATCTCCCTATAAATTCAGATCAGCTCATGGGGGAGATCTCTGATGGGGGGCACAGTCTCTGATGGGGGTGCTGCTTCTGACGGAGTGCGGTTTCGAAAGAGTGCGAAGCAGTTAAACACAGCAGTCTAATTATGCCTTCTCTACTTTCACAGGTAAATGCACCTCTCCTGCCTCTGCTCCTAACTCAAACGCATTGACTCCTGCTGTTTTCCCCCTGGGTAAATGCACCTCTCCTGCCTCTGCTCCTAACTCAAAATCGCTTTCACTCCTGTTATATTCAGAACAAATGGTGTATTTTATATTTGTGTGTATGTTGAGCAGTCCTCACCTTCAGTTGCTCCCAGTTTACGACTGTAGCCTGGTTCCTATGAGACATCCCCCAACATTCATGTGAGCCTTATCAGCTTCTAATTGGGGTGGAGTTGAATGCTCATTTGAGCATCTCCCTATAAATTCAGATCAGCTCATGGGGGAGATCTCTGATGGGGGGCACAGTCTCTGATGGGGGTGCTGCTTCTGACGGAGTGCGGTTTCGAAAGAGTGCGAAGCAGTTAAACACAGCAGTCTAATTATGCCTTCTCTACTTTCACAGGTAAATGCACCTCTCCTGCCTCTGCTCCTAACTCAAACGCATTGACTCCTGCTGTTTTCCCCCTGGGTAAATGCACCTCTCCTGCCTCTGCTCCTAACTCAAAATCGCTTTCACTCCTGTTATATTCAGAACAAATGGTGTATTTTATATTTGTGTGTATGTTGAGCAGTCCTCACCTTCAGTTGCTCCCAGTTTACGACTGTAGCCTGGTTCCTATGAGACATCCCCCAACATTCATGTGAGCCTTATCAGCTTCTAATTGGGGTGGAGTTGAATGCTCATTTGAGCATCTCCCTATAAATTCAGATCAGCTCATGGGGGAGATCTCTGATGGGGGGCACAGTCTCTGATGGGGGTGCTGCTTCTGACGGAGTGCGGTTTCGAAAGAGTGCGAAGCAGTTAAACACAGCAGTCTAATTATGCCTTCTCTACTTTCACAGGTAAATGCACCTCTCCTGCCTCTGCTCCTAACTCAAACGCATTGACTCCTGCTGTTTTCCCCCTGGGTAAATGCACCTCTCCTGCCTCTGCTCCTAACTCAAAATCGCTTTCACTCCTGTTATATTCAGAACAAATGGTGTATTTTATATTTGTGTGTATGTTGAGCAGTCCTCACCTTCAGTTGCTCCCAGTTTACGACTGTAGCCTGGTTCCTATGAGACATCCCCCAACATTCATGTGAGCCTTATCAGCTTCTAATTGGGGTGGAGTTGAATGCTCATTTGAGCATCTCCCTATAAATTCAGATCAGCTCATGGGGGAGATCTCTGATGGGGGGCACAGTCTCTGATGGGGGTGCTGCTTCTGACGGAGTGCGGTTTCGAAAGAGTGCGAAGCAGTTAAACACAGCAGTCTAATTATGCCTTCTCTACTTTCACAGGTAAATGCACCTCTCCTGCCTCTGCTCCTAACTCAAACGCATTGACTCCTGCTGTTTTCCCCCTGGGTAAATGCACCTCTCCTGCCTCTGCTCCTAACTCAAAATCGCTTTCACTCCTGTTATATTCAGAACAAATGGTGTATTTTATATTTGTGTGTATGTTGAGCAGTCCTCACCTTCAGTTGCTCCCAGTTTACGACTGTAGCCTGGTTCCTATGAGACATCCCCCAACATTCATGTGAGCCTTATCAGCTTCTAATTGGGGTGGAGTTGAATGCTCATTTGAGCATCTCCCTATAAATTCAGATCAGCTCATGGGGGAGATCTCTGATGGGGGGCACAGTCTCTGATGGGGGTGCTGCTTCTGACGGAGTGCGGTTTCGAAAGAGTGCGAAGCAGTTAAACACAGCAGTCTAATTATGCCTTCTCTACTTTCACAGGTAAATGCACCTCTCCTGCCTCTGCTCCTAACTCAAACGCATTGACTCCTGCTGTTTTCCCCCTGGGTAAATGCACCTCTCCTGCCTCTGCTCCTAACTCAAAATCGCTTTCACTCCTGTTATATTCAGAACAAATGGTGTATTTTATATTTGTGTGTATGTTGAGCAGTCCTCACCTTCAGTTGCTCCCAGTTTACGACTGTAGCCTGGTTCCTATGAGACATCCCCCAACATTCATGTGAGCCTTATCAGCTTCTAATTGGGGTGGAGTTGAATGCTCATTTGAGCATCTCCCTATAAATTCAGATCAGCTCATGGGGGAGATCTCTGATGGGGGGCACAGTCTCTGATGGGGGTGCTGCTTCTGACGGAGTGCGGTTTCGAAAGAGTGCGAAGCAGTTAAACACAGCAGTCTAATTATGCCTTCTCTACTTTCACAGGTAAATGCACCTCTCCTGCCTCTGCTCCTAACTCAAACGCATTGACTCCTGCTGTTTTCCCCCTGGGTAAATGCACCTCTCCTGCCTCTGCTCCTAACTCAAAATCGCTTTCACTCCTGTTATATTCAGAACAAATGGTGTATTTTATATTTGTGTGTATGTTGAGCAGTCCTCACCTTCAGTTGCTCCCAGTTTACGACTGTAGCCTGGTTCCTATGAGACATCCCCCAACATTCATGTGAGCCTTATCAGCTTCTAATTGGGGTGGAGTTGAATGCTCATTTGAGCATCTCCCTATAAATTCAGATCAGCTCATGGGGGAGATCTCTGATGGGGGGCACAGTCTCTGATGGGGGTGCTGCTTCTGACGGAGTGCGGTTTCGAAAGAGTGCGAAGCAGTTAAACACAGCAGTCTAATTATGCCTTCTCTACTTTCACAGGTAAATGCACCTCTCCTGCCTCTGCTCCTAACTCAAACGCATTGACTCCTGCTGTTTTCCCCCTGGGTAAATGCACCTCTCCTGCCTCTGCTCCTAACTCAAAATCGCTTTCACTCCTGTTATATTCAGAACAAATGGTGTATTTTATATTTGTGTGTATGTTGAGCAGTCCTCACCTTCAGTTGCTCCCAGTTTACGACTGTAGCCTGGTTCCTATGAGACATCCCCCAACATTCATGTGAGCCTTATCAGCTTCTAATTGGGGTGGAGTTGAATGCTCATTTGAGCATCTCCCTATAAATTCAGATCAGCTCATGGGGGAGATCTCTGATGGGGGGCACAGTCTCTGATGGGGGTGCTGCTTCTGACGGAGTGCGGTTTCGAAAGAGTGCGAAGCAGTTAAACACAGCAGTCTAATTATGCCTTCTCTACTTTCACAGGTAAATGCACCTCTCCTGCCTCTGCTCCTAACTCAAACGCATTGACTCCTGCTGTTTTCCCCCTGGGTAAATGCACCTCTCCTGCCTCTGCTCCTAACTCAAAATCGCTTTCACTCCTGTTATATTCAGAACAAATGGTGTATTTTATATTTGTGTGTATGTTGAGCAGTCCTCACCTTCAGTTGCTCCCAGTTTACGACTGTAGCCTGGTTCCTATGAGACATCCCCCAACATTCATGTGAGCCTTATCAGCTTCTAATTGGGGTGGAGTTGAATGCTCATTTGAGCATCTCCCTATAAATTCAGATCAGCTCATGGGGGAGATCTCTGATGGGGGGCACAGTCTCTGATGGGGGTGCTGCTTCTGACGGAGTGCGGTTTCGAAAGAGTGCGAAGCAGTTAAACACAGCAGTCTAATTATGCCTTCTCTACTTTCACAGGTAAATGCACCTCTCCTGCCTCTGCTCCTAACTCAAACGCATTGACTCCTGCTGTTTTCCCCCTGGGTAAATGCACCTCTCCTGCCTCTGCTCCTAACTCAAAATCGCTTTCACTCCTGTTATATTCAGAACAAATGGTGTATTTTATATTTGTGTGTATGTTGAGCAGTCCTCACCTTCAGTTGCTCCCAGTTTACGACTGTAGCCTGGTTCCTATGAGACATCCCCCAACATTCATGTGAGCCTTATCAGCTTCTAATTGGGGTGGAGTTGAATGCTCATTTGAGCATCTCCCTATAAATTCAGATCAGCTCATGGGGGAGATCTCTGATGGGGGGCACAGTCTCTGATGGGGGTGCTGCTTCTGACGGAGTGCGGTTTCGAAAGAGTGCGAAGCAGTTAAACACAGCAGTCTAATTATGCCTTCTCTACTTTCACAGGTAAATGCACCTCTCCTGCCTCTGCTCCTAACTCAAACGCATTGACTCCTGCTGTTTTCCCCCTGGGTAAATGCACCTCTCCTGCCTCTGCTCCTAACTCAAAATCGCTTTCACTCCTGTTATATTCAGAACAAATGGTGTATTTTATATTTGTGTGTATGTTGAGCAGTCCTCACCTTCAGTTGCTCCCAGTTTACGACTGTAGCCTGGTTCCTATGAGACATCCCCCAACATTCATGTGAGCCTTATCAGCTTCTAATTGGGGTGGAGTTGAATGCTCATTTGAGCATCTCCCTATAAATTCAGATCAGCTCATGGGGGAGATCTCTGATGGGGGGCACAGTCTCTGATGGGGGTGCTGCTTCTGACGGAGTGCGGTTTCGAAAGAGTGCGAAGCAGTTAAACACAGCAGTCTAATTATGCCTTCTCTACTTTCACAGGTAAATGCACCTCTCCTGCCTCTGCTCCTAACTCAAACGCATTGACTCCTGCTGTTTTCCCCCTGGGTAAATGCACCTCTCCTGCCTCTGCTCCTAACTCAAAATCGCTTTCACTCCTGTTATATTCAGAACAAATGGTGTATTTTATATTTGTGTGTATGTTGAGCAGTCCTCACCTTCAGTTGCTCCCAGTTTACGACTGTAGCCTGGTTCCTATGAGACATCCCCCAACATTCATGTGAGCCTTATCAGCTTCTAATTGGGGTGGAGTTGAATGCTCATTTGAGCATCTCCCTATAAATTCAGATCAGCTCATGGGGGAGATCTCTGATGGGGGGCACAGTCTCTGATGGGGGTGCTGCTTCTGACGGAGTGCGGTTTCGAAAGAGTGCGAAGCAGTTAAACACAGCAGTCTAATTATGCCTTCTCTACTTTCACAGGTAAATGCACCTCTCCTGCCTCTGCTCCTAACTCAAACGCATTGACTCCTGCTGTTTTCCCCCTGGGTAAATGCACCTCTCCTGCCTCTGCTCCTAACTCAAAATCGCTTTCACTCCTGTTATATTCAGAACAAATGGTGTATTTTATATTTGTGTGTATGTTGAGCAGTCCTCACCTTCAGTTGCTCCCAGTTTACGACTGTAGCCTGGTTCCTATGAGACATCCCCCAACATTCATGTGAGCCTTATCAGCTTCTAATTGGGGTGGAGTTGAATGCTCATTTGAGCATCTCCCTATAAATTCAGATCAGCTCATGGGGGAGATCTCTGATGGGGGGCACAGTCTCTGATGGGGGTGCTGCTTCTGACGGAGTGCGGTTTCGAAAGAGTGCGAAGCAGTTAAACACAGCAGTCTAATTATGCCTTCTCTACTTTCACAGGTAAATGCACCTCTCCTGCCTCTGCTCCTAACTCAAACGCATTGACTCCTGCTGTTTTCCCCCTGGGTAAATGCACCTCTCCTGCCTCTGCTCCTAACTCAAAATCGCTTTCACTCCTGTTATATTCAGAACAAATGGTGTATTTTATATTTGTGTGTATGTTGAGCAGTCCTCACCTTCAGTTGCTCCCAGTTTACGACTGTAGCCTGGTTCCTATGAGACATCCCCCAACATTCATGTGAGCCTTATCAGCTTCTAATTGGGGTGGAGTTGAATGCTCATTTGAGCATCTCCCTATAAATTCAGATCAGCTCATGGGGGAGATCTCTGATGGGGGGCACAGTCTCTGATGGGGGTGCTGCTTCTGACGGAGTGCGGTTTCGAAAGAGTGCGAAGCAGTTAAACACAGCAGTCTAATTATGCCTTCTCTACTTTCACAGGTAAATGCACCTCTCCTGCCTCTGCTCCTAACTCAAACGCATTGACTCCTGCTGTTTTCCCCCTGGGTAAATGCACCTCTCCTGCCTCTGCTCCTAACTCAAAATCGCTTTCACTCCTGTTATATTCAGAACAAATGGTGTATTTTATATTTGTGTGTATGTTGAGCAGTCCTCACCTTCAGTTGCTCCCAGTTTACGACTGTAGCCTGGTTCCTATGAGACATCCCCCAACATTCATGTGAGCCTTATCAGCTTCTAATTGGGGTGGAGTTGAATGCTCATTTGAGCATCTCCCTATAAATTCAGATCAGCTCATGGGGGAGATCTCTGATGGGGGGCACAGTCTCTGATGGGGGTGCTGCTTCTGACGGAGTGCGGTTTCGAAAGAGTGCGAAGCAGTTAAACACAGCAGTCTAATTATGCCTTCTCTACTTTCACAGGTAAATGCACCTCTCCTGCCTCTGCTCCTAACTCAAACGCATTGACTCCTGCTGTTTTCCCCCTGGGTAAATGCACCTCTCCTGCCTCTGCTCCTAACTCAAAATCGCTTTCACTCCTGTTATATTCAGAACAAATGGTGTATTTTATATTTGTGTGTATGTTGAGCAGTCCTCACCTTCAGTTGCTCCCAGTTTACGACTGTAGCCTGGTTCCTATGAGACATCCCCCAACATTCATGTGAGCCTTATCAGCTTCTAATTGGGGTGGAGTTGAATGCTCATTTGAGCATCTCCCTATAAATTCAGATCAGCTCATGGGGGAGATCTCTGATGGGGGGCACAGTCTCTGATGGGGGTGCTGCTTCTGACGGAGTGCGGTTTCGAAAGAGTGCGAAGCAGTTAAACACAGCAGTCTAATTATGCCTTCTCTACTTTCACAGGTAAATGCACCTCTCCTGCCTCTGCTCCTAACTCAAACGCATTGACTCCTGCTGTTTTCCCCCTGGGTAAATGCACCTCTCCTGCCTCTGCTCCTAACTCAAAATCGCTTTCACTCCTGTTATATTCAGAACAAATGGTGTATTTTATATTTGTGTGTATGTTGAGCAGTCCTCACCTTCAGTTGCTCCCAGTTTACGACTGTAGCCTGGTTCCTATGAGACATCCCCCAACATTCATGTGAGCCTTATCAGCTTCTAATTGGGGTGGAGTTGAATGCTCATTTGAGCATCTCCCTATAAATTCAGATCAGCTCATGGGGGAGATCTCTGATGGGGGGCACAGTCTCTGATGGGGGTGCTGCTTCTGACGGAGTGCGGTTTCGAAAGAGTGCGAAGCAGTTAAACACAGCAGTCTAATTATGCCTTCTCTACTTTCACAGGTAAATGCACCTCTCCTGCCTCTGCTCCTAACTCAAAATCGCTTTCACTCCTGTTATATTCAGAACAAATGGTGTATTTTATATTTGTGTGTATGTTGAGCAGTCCTCACCTTCAGTTGCTCCCAGTTTACGACTGTAGCCTGGTTCCTATGAGACATCCCCCAACATTCATGTGAGCCTTATCAGCTTCTAATTGGGGTGGAGTTGAATGCTCATTTGAGCATCTCCCTATAAATTCAGATCAGCTCATGGGGGAGATCTCTGATGGGGGGCACAGTCTCTGATGGGGGTGCTGCTTCTGACGGAGTGCGGTTTCGAAAGAGTGCGAAGCAGTTAAACACAGCAGTCTAATTATGCCTTCTCTACTTTCACAGGTAAATGCACCTCTCCTGCCTCTGCTCCTAACTCAAACGCATTGACTCCTGCTGTTTTCCCCCTGGGTAAATGCACCTCTCCTGCCTCTGCTCCTAACTCAAAATCGCTTTCACTCCTGTTATATTCAGAACAAATGGTGTATTTTATATTTGTGTGTATGTTGAGCAGTCCTCACCTTCAGTTGCTCCCAGTTTACGACTGTAGCCTGGTTCCTATGAGACATCCCCCAACATTCATGTGAGCCTTATCAGCTTCTAATTGGGGTGGAGTTGAATGCTCATTTGAGCATCTCCCTATAAATTCAGATCAGCTCATGGGGGAGATCTCTGATGGGGGGCACAGTCTCTGATGGGGGTGCTGCTTCTGACGGAGTGCGGTTTCGAAAGAGTGCGAAGCAGTTAAACACAGCAGTCTAATTATGCCTTCTCTACTTTCACAGGTAAATGCACCTCTCCTGCCTCTGCTCCTAACTCAAACGCATTGACTCCTGCTGTTTTCCCCCTGGGTAAATGCACCTCTCCTGCCTCTGCTCCTAACTCAAAATCGCTTTCACTCCTGTTATATTCAGAACAAATGGTGTATTTTATATTTGTGTGTATGTTGAGCAGTCCTCACCTTCAGTTGCTCCCAGTTTACGACTGTAGCCTGGTTCCTATGAGACATCCCCCAACATTCATGTGAGCCTTATCAGCTTCTAATTGGGGTGGAGTTGAATGCTCATTTGAGCATCTCCCTATAAATTCAGATCAGCTCATGGGGGAGATCTCTGATGGGGGGCACAGTCTCTGATGGGGGTGCTGCTTCTGACGGAGTGCGGTTTCGAAAGAGTGCGAAGCAGTTAAACACAGCAGTCTAATTATGCCTTCTCTACTTTCACAGGTAAATGCACCTCTCCTGCCTCTGCTCCTAACTCAAACGCATTGACTCCTGCTGTTTTCCCCCTGGGTAAATGCACCTCTCCTGCCTCTGCTCCTAACTCAAAATCGCTTTCACTCCTGTTATATTCAGAACAAATGGTGTATTTTATATTTGTGTGTATGTTGAGCAGTCCTCACCTTCAGTTGCTCCCAGTTTACGACTGTAGCCTGGTTCCTATGAGACATCCCCCAACATTCATGTGAGCCTTATCAGCTTCTAATTGGGGTGGAGTTGAATGCTCATTTGAGCATCTCCCTATAAATTCAGATCAGCTCATGGGGGAGATCTCTGATGGGGGGCACAGTCTCTGATGGGGGTGCTGCTTCTGACGGAGTGCGGTTTCGAAAGAGTGCGAAGCAGTTAAACACAGCAGTCTAATTATGCCTTCTCTACTTTCACAGGTAAATGCACCTCTCCTGCCTCTGCTCCTAACTCAAACGCATTGACTCCTGCTGTTTTCCCCCTGGGTAAATGCACCTCTCCTGCCTCTGCTCCTAACTCAAAATCGCTTTCACTCCTGTTATATTCAGAACAAATGGTGTATTTTATATTTGTGTGTATGTTGAGCAGTCCTCACCTTCAGTTGCTCCCAGTTTACGACTGTAGCCTGGTTCCTATGAGACATCCCCCAACATTCATGTGAGCCTTATCAGCTTCTAATTGGGGTGGAGTTGAATGCTCATTTGAGCATCTCCCTATAAATTCAGATCAGCTCATGGGGGAGATCTCTGATGGGGGGCACAGTCTCTGATGGGGGTGCTGCTTCTGACGGAGTGCGGTTTCGAAAGAGTGCGAAGCAGTTAAACACAGCAGTCTAATTATGCCTTCTCTACTTTCACAGGTAAATGCACCTCTCCTGCCTCTGCTCCTAACTCAAACGCATTGACTCCTGCTGTTTTCCCCCTGGGTAAATGCACCTCTCCTGCCTCTGCTCCTAACTCAAAATCGCTTTCACTCCTGTTATATTCAGAACAAATGGTGTATTTTATATTTGTGTGTATGTTGAGCAGTCCTCACCTTCAGTTGCTCCCAGTTTACGACTGTAGCCTGGTTCCTATGAGACATCCCCCAACATTCATGTGAGCCTTATCAGCTTCTAATTGGGGTGGAGTTGAATGCTCATTTGAGCATCTCCCTATAAATTCAGATCAGCTCATGGGGGAGATCTCTGATGGGGGGCACAGTCTCTGATGGGGGTGCTGCTTCTGACGGAGTGCGGTTTCGAAAGAGTGCGAAGCAGTTAAACACAGCAGTCTAATTATGCCTTCTCTACTTTCACAGGTAAATGCACCTCTCCTGCCTCTGCTCCTAACTCAAACGCATTGACTCCTGCTGTTTTCCCCCTGGGTAAATGCACCTCTCCTGCCTCTGCTCCTAACTCAAAATCGCTTTCACTCCTGTTATATTCAGAACAAATGGTGTATTTTATATTTGTGTGTATGTTGAGCAGTCCTCACCTTCAGTTGCTCCCAGTTTACGACTGTAGCCTGGTTCCTATGAGACATCCCCCAACATTCATGTGAGCCTTATCAGCTTCTAATTGGGGTGGAGTTGAATGCTCATTTGAGCATCTCCCTATAAATTCAGATCAGCTCATGGGGGAGATCTCTGATGGGGGGCACAGTCTCTGATGGGGGTGCTGCTTCTGACGGAGTGCGGTTTCGAAAGAGTGCGAAGCAGTTAAACACAGCAGTCTAATTATGCCTTCTCTACTTTCACAGGTAAATGCACCTCTCCTGCCTCTGCTCCTAACTCAAACGCATTGACTCCTGCTGTTTTCCCCCTGGGTAAATGCACCTCTCCTGCCTCTGCTCCTAACTCAAAATCGCTTTCACTCCTGTTATATTCAGAACAAATGGTGTATTTTATATTTGTGTGTATGTTGAGCAGTCCTCACCTTCAGTTGCTCCCAGTTTACGACTGTAGCCTGGTTCCTATGAGACATCCCCCAACATTCATGTGAGCCTTATCAGCTTCTAATTGGGGTGGAGTTGAATGCTCATTTGAGCATCTCCCTATAAATTCAGATCAGCTCATGGGGGAGATCTCTGATGGGGGGCACAGTCTCTGATGGGGGTGCTGCTTCTGACGGAGTGCGGTTTCGAAAGAGTGCGAAGCAGTTAAACACAGCAGTCTAATTATGCCTTCTCTACTTTCACAGGTAAATGCACCTCTCCTGCCTCTGCTCCTAACTCAAACGCATTGACTCCTGCTGTTTTCCCCCTGGGTAAATGCACCTCTCCTGCCTCTGCTCCTAACTCAAAATCGCTTTCACTCCTGTTATATTCAGAACAAATGGTGTATTTTATATTTGTGTGTATGTTGAGCAGTCCTCACCTTCAGTTGCTCCCAGTTTACGACTGTAGCCTGGTTCCTATGAGACATCCCCCAACATTCATGTGAGCCTTATCAGCTTCTAATTGGGGTGGAGTTGAATGCTCATTTGAGCATCTCCCTATAAATTCAGATCAGCTCATGGGGGAGATCTCTGATGGGGGGCACAGTCTCTGATGGGGGTGCTGCTTCTGACGGAGTGCGGTTTCGAAAGAGTGCGAAGCAGTTAAACACAGCAGTCTAATTATGCCTTCTCTACTTTCACAGGTAAATGCACCTCTCCTGCCTCTGCTCCTAACTCAAACGCATTGACTCCTGCTGTTTTCCCCCTGGGTAAATGCACCTCTCCTGCCTCTGCTCCTAACTCAAAATCGCTTTCACTCCTGTTATATTCAGAACAAATGGTGTATTTTATATTTGTGTGTATGTTGAGCAGTCCTCACCTTCAGTTGCTCCCAGTTTACGACTGTAGCCTGGTTCCTATGAGACATCCCCCAACATTCATGTGAGCCTTATCAGCTTCTAATTGGGGTGGAGTTGAATGCTCATTTGAGCATCTCCCTATAAATTCAGATCAGCTCATGGGGGAGATCTCTGATGGGGGGCACAGTCTCTGATGGGGGTGCTGCTTCTGACGGAGTGCGGTTTCGAAAGAGTGCGAAGCAGTTAAACACAGCAGTCTAATTATGCCTTCTCTACTTTCACAGGTAAATGCACCTCTCCTGCCTCTGCTCCTAACTCAAACGCATTGACTCCTGCTGTTTTCCCCCTGGGTAAATGCACCTCTCCTGCCTCTGCTCCTAACTCAAAATCGCTTTCACTCCTGTTATATTCAGAACAAATGGTGTATTTTATATTTGTGTGTATGTTGAGCAGTCCTCACCTTCAGTTGCTCCCAGTTTACGACTGTAGCCTGGTTCCTATGAGACATCCCCCAACATTCATGTGAGCCTTATCAGCTTCTAATTGGGGTGGAGTTGAATGCTCATTTGAGCATCTCCCTATAAATTCAGATCAGCTCATGGGGGAGATCTCTGATGGGGGGCACAGTCTCTGATGGGGGTGCTGCTTCTGACGGAGTGCGGTTTCGAAAGAGTGCGAAGCAGTTAAACACAGCAGTCTAATTATGCCTTCTCTACTTTCACAGGTAAATGCACCTCTCCTGCCTCTGCTCCTAACTCAAACGCATTGACTCCTGCTGTTTTCCCCCTGGGTAAATGCACCTCTCCTGCCTCTGCTCCTAACTCAAAATCGCTTTCACTCCTGTTATATTCAGAACAAATGGTGTATTTTATATTTGTGTGTATGTTGAGCAGTCCTCACCTTCAGTTGCTCCCAGTTTACGACTGTAGCCTGGTTCCTATGAGACATCCCCCAACATTCATGTGAGCCTTATCAGCTTCTAATTGGGGTGGAGTTGAATGCTCATTTGAGCATCTCCCTATAAATTCAGATCAGCTCATGGGGGAGATCTCTGATGGGGGGCACAGTCTCTGATGGGGGTGCTGCTTCTGACGGAGTGCGGTTTCGAAAGAGTGCGAAGCAGTTAAACACAGCAGTCTAATTATGCCTTCTCTACTTTCACAGGTAAATGCACCTCTCCTGCCTCTGCTCCTAACTCAAACGCATTGACTCCTGCTGTTTTCCCCCTGGGTAAATGCACCTCTCCTGCCTCTGCTCCTAACTCAAAATCGCTTTCACTCCTGTTATATTCAGAACAAATGGTGTATTTTATATTTGTGTGTATGTTGAGCAGTCCTCACCTTCAGTTGCTCCCAGTTTACGACTGTAGCCTGGTTCCTATGAGACATCCCCCAACATTCATGTGAGCCTTATCAGCTTCTAATTGGGGTGGAGTTGAATGCTCATTTGAGCATCTCCCTATAAATTCAGATCAGCTCATGGGGGAGATCTCTGATGGGGGGCACAGTCTCTGATGGGGGTGCTGCTTCTGACGGAGTGCGGTTTCGAAAGAGTGCGAAGCAGTTAAACACAGCAGTTGAACTAAAGCAGGAGAAAGACACAACAACAGCAAGAAACTCTACTGCATGCTGGACAGACTGCAAGCAAACACCCTGGGAAACATCTCTTACATGCCTGACTCCCACTCTGTGTACTTTTATATAATACACTCCTCCTCTTCATACTACTATCCTCTGTTCCCAAATCTCATTTCTTTACCCCTCTGCTCCACCCCAAAACTTGCACATCTCCCCCTCATTGCTATCATCTCCCTACTACTGCTCTCATCACCCCCCACAATGCCACTTCTACTCCTTCTCATTTTCCTCTCCTCCATTCCCAAAATCCATTCACTATATCCCTCTGCTCCTCCTAAACATTTGTACATTGTGTCCTCACTGCTTCCTTCGCCCCTCTATGGCACCCACCACCTCCTCCTATTATTCCACTCTCCCACTGACTCCAACACCTCCACTAGGAGTTTCTCACGCTCCTGCACATCCCGTTCCCATGCCACCTTTCTCACCCTTCTCCTCCTCCTAGCCGCGGGAGACATCTCCCCGAATCCTGGCCCTCCACCACCTCCCTCACCCGCACAACACCCTCCCACCGCCATGTCCTACCGCAACCTAGTATCTGTCCCCCTGCTCCCTAAAATCTCCCCCCCGTTTTCATGTGCACTCCTGAACGCCCGATCGGTGTGCAACAAGCTTACCGCCATCCACGACCTCTTTGTTTCCCGCTCCCTCAACCTCCTGGCGATCACGGAAACCTGGATCCAGCCCACTGACTCTACCTCCCCTGCTGCACTCTCCTATGGAGGTCTCACCTGGACCCACTCACCCAGACCTAACGGTCGTAAAGGTGGTGGAGTTGGTCTGCTCCTGTCACCGCGGAGCACCTTCCGAGTCCTCCCAAACCCCCCCTCCCTATCCTTCTCCTCCTTCGAGGCCCACTGCGTCCGACTATTCTCCCCAACCCCCCTGAAGATTGCTGTGATATACCGGCCTCCTGGATCCATACCCCGCTTCCTGGAAGACTTCTCCTCCTGGCTACCCTTCTTCCTCTCCTCTGAGCTACCCACCATCATTCTTGGGGATTTCAACATCCCTGTCAACCTTGACAACCCGGACACAGCCCGTCTCCTCCACTTAACCTCCTCCTTTGCACTTGCACAGTGCATACAATCCACCACCCACTCCGACGGTAATATCCTTGATCTTGTCTTCTCCAACCGCTGCGCTCCCCACAACCTCACTAACACCCCCTTCCCTCTCTCTGACCACAACCTGATCACCTTCTCTATCTCCTCGTCCTCCAACGCCTACCCCTCCAAATGTCACACTACTACCAGCCGTAACCTCCGCAACCTTAACCCTGCCCCCCTCCACTCTGCAGCTGATCAACTCCACGACCGCATCCTCCCCCTGTCCTGCCCCGACTTGGCTATGACTGCCTACAACAACGCGCTGTCAGCAGCCCTTGACTCACTAGCGCCTTTAACCACACGCAACATCAGACTCCGACCGCTCCAGCCCTGGCAGACTGATCACACCAAAACCCTCAAACGACGCAGTCGTGCCCTGGAGCGACTATGGCGCAAAACAAAATCCCAACAAGCTTTCACCTGCTACAAATCTGCCTTCCGCACCTACACCTCCTCCCTCCACGCAGCCAAACAAGCCTACTTCCTGACCCTCATCAAGGCCCTCTCCTCCAATCCTCGCCGACTCTTCTCCACCTTCAACTCTCTACTCTCTCCACCCCCACCTCCACCCAGCACCTCGCTCACCGCCCTTGAGATTGCCAATCACTTCAAAAACAAGATTGACACAATTCGCAAGGACATTGCCGCAACTCACACGCCCTCTCAACCCGTCCCCTCTCACACAGCTACCCCCTCATCCCCCCTCCCCCTCGACATTACCCGCAGGGACTTCGTCACTGCTCAAACTCCCTCCGACCCCGTTCCCCCTCACTCAGCTACCCCCTCATCACCCCTCTCCCACGGCCCCACCACTGCTCTGACCTCCACTCCCACCCCACCCTACATTCCTCATACTGAAGCTCCCCCAACACTCCACACCTTTGACCTTACTACCATTGAGGAAGTCTCCAAGATCCTCTCTGATGCCCGCCTCACCACCTGCCCCCTCGACCCTATCCCCTCACAATTCCTACGACCTCCCTCCCCCTCCATCCTACGCTCCCTCACCCACATCTTTAATCTCTCCCTCTCCTCCGGCACTTTCCCCTCCCCACTGAAGCATGCACACATCACCCCCATACTTAAAAAGCCCTCCCTGGACCCCAATGACCCGAACAACCTCAGACCCATCTCCCTGCTCCCACTTACATCTAAACTCCTCGAGCGTCTCGTCTACACCCGCCTATGCTCTCACCTCAACGACAACAACCTCCTCGATCCCCTACAGTCTGGCTTCCGCCCCCTACACTCCACCGAAACCGCCTTACTCAAACTCTCCAACGACCTTCTAACCGCCAAAGCTAATGGCCACTATTCAGTGCTCCTACTCCTTGACCTCTCTGCGGCCTTCGACACAGTTGACCACCCCCTCCTCCTCAAAATACTACACTCCCTCGGCCTCAGAGATTCTGCTCTCTCCTGGCTCTCATCCTACCTGTCACAACGCTCTTTCAGCGTTACCTATAATGCTACCACCTCCCCCTCACTCCCCCTCTCTGTTGGGGTCCCTCAAGGCTCTGTCCTTGGGCCCCTTCTCTTCTCCATCTACACCTCCTCCCTTGGCCAACTCATACACTCTCACGGCTTCAACTACCACCTCTATGCCGACGACACACAAATCTATCTCTCAACCCCCCACCTCACCCCTTCGGTCTCTGCCCAAATCACACACCTACTGAGCGACATATCAGATTGGATGTCGCTCCACTTCCTTAAACTGAATCTCTCCAAAACCGAGCTCCTTGTCTTCCCCCCAGCCCGAACCCCACCCCCCATTGACTTCTACATCACATCCAACAACGCCAATATCAAACCCGCTCTGCAGGCCAGAGTACTTGGTGTCATTCTGGACTCCAACCTATCCTTCCAGCCCCAAGTCCAATCTTTAACAAACTCGTGCAGACTCCACCTCCGCAACATCGCCAAAATCCGCACGTTCCTAACCCCAGAAACCACTAAACAGCTCATCCACTCCCTCATCATATCACGACTCGACTACTGCAACTCCCTCCTCACTGGCCTGCCTCGCCGCTGGCTATCCCCGCTTCAGTCGATCCTGAATACGGCTGCCAGACTCATTCACCTTTCCAACCGCTCCATTTCCGCCACCCCCCTCTGCCAATCCCTCCACTGGCTTCCGATTGCGCAACGGATCAAATTTAAAATCCTAACACTGACATACAAAGCTGTCCACCATACTGCCCCGAACTACATCACTGACCTAATATCCAAGTACCGCCCAACACGCACACTCCGCTCCTCACAAGACCTCCTTCTCTCTAGTTCCCTGGTCTCCTCCTCCCATGCCCGCCTCCAGGACTTCTCCAGGGTGTCACCCATCCTCTGGAACTCCCTGCCCCAACCCATCAGATTATCACCTACTCTCCTCTCCTTTAGGCGCACCCTGAAAACCCATCTCTTCAGGGAAGCCTACCTCACCCCCTGCTAACTTGCTGACCTCCTCCACTCTTCCTACCACTCCATCCCCCACAGCTATCTCCTCCTGTACCACTATCCCATCCCTTCTAGATTGTAAGCTCGAAAGAGCAGGGCCCTCGATCCCCTCATGTTTTGCATTGTATTGGTATTGTTCTGTCACATGTTCTGTCCCCCTTTGTAATGTACAGCGCTGAGTGAACTATTGGCGCTTTATAAATACTGTATAATAATACTGTATAATAATATAGTAATTCATCCCCCATAGCAATTCATCCCCCGTATAGTATTACATCCCTCGTATAGTATTTCATCCCCCGTATAGTATTTCATCCCCCGTATAGTATTTCATCCCTCGTATAGTATTTCATCCCTCATATAGTATTTCATCCCCCATATAGTAATTCATCCCTCATATAGTATTTCATCCCTCATATAGTATTTCATCCCCCCATATAGTATTTCATCCCTCATATAGTATTTCATCCCCCCATATAGTATTTCATCCCTCATATAGTATTTCATCCCCCCATATAGTATTTCATCCCTCATATAGTAATTCATCCCTCATATAGTATTTCATCCCCCCATATAGTATTTCATCCCTCATATAGTAATTCATCCCCCCATATAGTATTTCATCCCCCCCATATAGTATTTCATCCCCCCATATAGTAATTCATCCCTCATATAGTATTTCATCCCCCCATATAGTATTTCATCCCCCACAGTACTATTCCCCCCCCCCCCCCCCTTCTAGTAAGCCAAGTCCCCCGTGTCAATTCACTTACCTTTTGCGTTCCTCTCGCTGTCTTCCCGCGCCGTTCGGGTCTTCAGGGCGGACTGTGAGAGGAGCCTAGCTCCCCTCCCCTCACGTTCGGCACGCTGCCCCGCCTACACACATCCTGACAGCCACATCCGCAGGCCGGATTAAAAGGTCCGTGCGGACTTTTGGGGCTGCCAACCGAGAGGAGGCAGGGGAGCGGCCGACCGAGAGGAGGGAGGGGAGCAGGCGCCCGGCACACAGAAGAGCCGCATTAGACTGGGTAAAGAGCCGCATGTGGCTCGCGAGCCGCGGCTTGCCGACCACTGTGCTAGACCATTCAGGGTATGAATCATTAACCACTACTCTCTGAATATGATCTTTTAGCCAGTTTTCTATCCATTTACATTCAGATTTTTCCAAGCCTGTAGACTTTACCTTACACATTATCTGTGTGTGGGGAACTGTGTCAAACGCTTTTGCAAAAAAACAAGTAGTGGCTTTGTCCTATTTTATTGTATATAATCTGCTAGGTTATATTGATCTGCGTTACTGAAATCTCCCAGTAGATGGCAGAAATACACTAATAAATGTTTTGATGTCTAGTTTATTTTTCAGGCGCATTCACCTGCATTCCCTGGCAATTGCCCTATAGATTCACATTAGTTATAATATGCAGAAGAGTCCTCACTAAAATCCTCATTAATAGAGTGTCCAATGTGCATTAAATGTGTGCAAAGGTGAGCAAGCAGGAGAAAATGGAGAAGCCCATATACAACCTTTTCTCTTTATCAAAAGGTAAGGTTTGATAAGATTGTATGAATCACTGCTGCCACGTTTGCCAACACTTTTGAATATGTAATAAAATATCTATTCATTTACCAAGCAGTGCCTTTTACCTGATAGAGGAGTATTGCAACACAACACACCTGCAGCGCTACCCCCACAGGAGGCGCTGGATTTGGTTGAGTCCCCCTAAGCTCTGCAAGGCCAGGCATCAGGCATTTTCCACATTTCCACACATAGAGTCAGTAAGACAGTCCTCGAGCTGGGTTTCAGTTGTTTTTATTGAGGGGCTAACAACTTGGATATAACAACTAGGGGTATATGGGATGTCTAAGGAAATGCAAACTTGAGGATGAACGTCTTAGCAAACTGTACACTGTATAAAAATGTGGATCTGAAAAATAGTACTGTCTCTTTAAGGAGCACTGAAGTCCCCTTGGTGTACTTCCTCAGACCCCAGATGAATCCTTCTTCTTCACCCAGCTGCACTTAGGGTATCCCTGGGCAGAAGGATCCCTGAGCAGAAGGATGGTCAGGCAAGCCAGGGGTTAAACAGGAGATGGTCAGCAGGGTCAGGAACAATGCAGAGTCAGCAACAAATCAGATAGGCAGAGGAACAGGAACACAGGATACAAGGTACAGGGGCTCATGGGAAACAACACCAAGGTACTGACTGCAGGTCTGGCCATTCCTTAAATACACCTCCTGCAATCAGCCTCAGGTGATGGCTGCCTGCAGGAGTGAGCTTCTGATTGCTGAGAGCACCCGCTGGCCAGCCCTGGTACTGCAGCCCACATGGCAGGTGAGTCCCACCACCAGTGCTGAGTCCATTCCTGACACTTCCTCTCCTCCACCCTGTGACGATGGCGGCGTCAGACCCCTGACCTTCTCACCAAACTCGTGACCAGAGGACTAACCAATCTAAAACCGCGCTGTCATGTGCGTAACAATGCCACGCCCAGCTGCACCCTGCACACAGATTTTCCTGCTAATGGACCACAGTCTGTGTACCTGCAGCCTGGAAGCGATTGTTACTGGGTCAGGTTAATTACGCAATTAACCCTTCACACTGCCACTACCTCCTTTTTCTACAGAGAAAGAGGAAACTCTGCAATATCAGCAATAACACTATGATGGTTGAAATAATCGTCTGTATACCACTTTCACCGCAGACAGGTTATACAGAGGGTTAAACACACACAGTAGCGCTCTTTAGAGGTAGGAATTCGTAGTTTGCATTAAAGGCGTTAAAAACAGTTCAACACTTTCAGAAAGTAAGATTTATTACTAAAAGGTCAAAAGGGTGCAATAAAAATATTTACAGAAAAAAGATGTAACCAATATATATATATAAATATACAGAGAACAATAGCACAGCAAAGAGAAAACAGAAAGGAGTTTAAATGGTTAAAGTACTTGCCAATCAGCCTTGGTTTAAGCAGTTTCAAGTCTTATGAGCTCAAAAAGGATTTCTTGTCTCGCACTGTCAGTTTCGATTGTAAACAGGAGACTCTTCTTTCTCTCACACACCCAACTCCCAGCATAACAGCCCTTTTTCTAGGATCTCAGCAGGGTGTCTCCTCACAACAGAGAACCAATTGCCTTATTTGGGGAGGGAGGTGTAGGTGGAGACCTAAGTTATAACCAGAAACTCTCATAGCTTATATTTTGGCCCATAACTTTTCCTAGGTACATGTAACATTCCACCCACGGGTAGAATAATATGCAGAATCGTCTGCTAAAGATCTGCATATGAAATATAACATACCTGCTGGGATGATTAAGGAGATTTTATTTTCTGCTCTCCTGTTGATCTCAGCTAGGGAATGCAATATACCAAATGATTTGTCTTAACATGACCAATCTGAAGATATGCCTGTTTTTTTGTGTAAGTCCCTCATATTCCAAGATGTGAAATCATAGGGGGAAAATGGATGTTGAATGTGGTGTCTAGTTTATTACTGCTCTGGAATGTCTTTGAACTCAGTGAAGGGCTTAGTTTACGCTTTTACGATATCCCAGATTGCACAGTTTCTTAGACAGAGAGGCACCCAGCTAGTGCGGTTTTATAGCCAGGATGCCCCCCCCACTGAGTTTGGTGCCTGTGATCTCTGCAAACACACACCGACCACATGTCACTCAACAGAGAGGGAGGGGGATGAGCAAAGAGGGGGAGAGAGATCTACAAGATGGAGGGTTGGAGCAAAATGGTTGAACCGCGTCCATCTCTGTGGGTACGATTGCTACACACCCCTCTTCCAGAAAGTTTTAGCTGTTTCTGGAATGGTGGGAGGGCTCCAAAAGCCCTGACCTGTAGAGCCTCCCAGCCGGGCTTGAGGTGATATCCTGCCTTACTCCCAGGCTAACTCATCCCAGGCTGCTAGCCAGGCTGGCTAGCAAAAAAAACAAAGCATATCACTAGGGGGCGCTACACACCTTAGGCTACATTCACAAGGGTGATGGAGTGCGAATAGTTTTCTTCTAAACACTGCTGCAGCCACACTCTGTTCTATGGCTGCGTTTGAAAGTGGCCAGTTAGCTGCAGCCAGAAATTCTGCAGAAATGCCATCCCTGAATGCACACGGTCTGCGTCCAGGGTCGGTCAGAGGCTCTATTTGCATGCACCTATTAAGTAGTTACATGCAAACAGTTGCGGTGCTGACCATTGACAGAGTGCAAATCTGATAGCAGCCGCTGACAGCTGCACAGTATGTGTGGGCAGCATTAAGGCCTGGTTCACACCTATGCAGTTTTTTGGTGATGTTTGCAGAAACGCACTACAGTCCAGGGGCGGACTGACCATTTGGAAACTCGCGCACTGCCCGAGGGCCCGGGGTCAGTAGGGGGCCCCATGAGATGCCCCTGGTACCTTTTTCATAGGCTTTTTTGAGTTTGGGCAAGGAAACAGGGGCCCCATGATCCCGTATTGCCCGGGGGCCCCATGAGTTGTCAGTCCGCCCCTGCTACAGTCCATTTAGCATGGTTTCCTATGGGACACGTTCACATCAATGCTTTTTTTAAAATGCAAAAATGGTGTAGTTTTGGATCAACAGACTTCAAAAGAGACATTGAAGAAAAGCATGCAGTGTGTTTTTGATGCTTTTTTGAAGCGTTTTGCAATTTTTAATCTGCCCAACAAACAATTGAAGCATAAAAAACACAAAGCACATTAAAAAAGTGTGAAAAACGTGTGTGCAATAATGCAAAACCCACCACAGAAAGTACTCCAGAAACGAATCAAAAGCAAAGTGCAGATTGTGTGAACCAGGCCTTAGGACCAGTTCACACCACCTGGAGCCAAGTGCGTTTTTTTCTGCATATAAAATGCATGGAAAGTAGGTTTTATGGTTTAGAATTGCGTAGTTCACACCAGTGTGGTCAGTTCCAGGGCATTTTAGTTCCAGAAAAAAAAGTAGAGCATGCTGAATTTATCCTGCACTGGACTGGACTGGAAAGCAGTAAAACGCAAAAACACACCGTAATACATCAAGAATGCACCGGACCCCAGTGCGGTGAAAAAAAAAAACAGGAAAAAGAAGAAGAAAAAAAAAAAAGCATCTGGAATGCATCTAGAAATGCATCAAAAACGCACCTGAATGCATCAGAAACACATCAAAACACACATGCAGAAACACATCTGGAACGGATTTGGGGTGCATTTTTGTGGTGTACACCGGCCCTTACAGCCGCCAACATGAATCTTCTGATTCTCGCTGCCAACCGTCCCTGGCTGCCATTGTGAATGTAGCCTAACAGAGAACTGCAGAGATTTTCTTTGCTGAGCTTCTTAGGTGTGCTTGAACACAGTACTGATGTTTGAACATCGGTATTCCTGGACAGAATTCCTCGTGTTAATGTTACGCGGCGTATTTGCGCATAAACAAGTAAAATATATTCTACTTCTCAGAATGGAATTTTAAACTTCAGTTAACATTTTACAGCTGTACGCACGTATGGACACATGGAGTTAAAGATCCGGGGCTGAAGCATGGAAGGGCGACTGGCTAAGGACACCATTTATCACGTACCTGAGATGACCAGGGTGAACTCTTGCACAGTTCCACTACGAGCAGGGGCGGACTGACAACTCATGGGGCCCCCGGGCAATAGGGGATCATGGGGCCCCTGTGTCCTTGCCTAAACTCAAAAAAGCCTATGAAAAAAGTACCAGGGGCATCTTATGGGGCCCCCTACTGACCCTGGGCCCTCGGGCAGTGCCTGAGTTTCCAAATGGTCAGTCCGCCCCTGCTTATGAGCAACCCTGGATGTTGAGACAGGGGCTGCAGGGGAGAAGGAAAGGCACAAGTGTCATGGTGCAGGCACTGTGAGCAGGAACATGGGAGCTCTAGTGTCTGACAATCACAAGTACAGCTGGTGATGCAGTGTGGAAACACAAGTCCAGTTGATGGTGGAGTCAGGTCCCTCACCTGGTTCAGCAACAGCCTAATAGGAAGATTCAGGATGTAAGCAGAATCAGGAACAGGCAAAAGTCAGCAACAATCAAGCAGTGAGGTTCAGTAACGGAGGAGAGAGGAAACATGAGCAGGCAGGGGTAATCTAAGAGCAAGGTCAGAGAGGTCAGTAACAGGATCAAAGATGCACATCGAGACTGGAACAGAGGAACAAGGCTGGAGGCCATGCAGCAAAGAACAAGTGCAGAATTCAAGTTTAAAGTGGTTGTAAAGCCTGAAGGTTTTTTACTTGTATGCATTCAATACATGAAGGTAAAAAACCTTTTTTGTGCTGTTCCTCCCACAGCCCGCCCCCCCCCCCAATACTCACCTGAGCCCCCTCTTGATCCAGCGATGTGCACCAGTGCCTCGGCTGTCCTGGGACTCCTTCTCCATATTTTATGGGACAGTAGTGGGAGCCATTGGCTTCTACTGCTGTCATGCACAGCCAGTGAGCCAGGGCCAAGCTCTATGTGTCTTATGGATGCATAGAGCCGGGCTCGGGAGCAAGCTTGCACCGGTGCCGCCATAGCAAGCAGCTTGCTATTGGGGGCACTGGTCAAGGGGGAGGTGCCAGAAGCACACGGGGGTGGCCCAAGAAGAAGATCGGGGCTGCTCTGAGCAAAACCACTGCACAGGGCAGGTAAGTATAACATGTGTTATTTAAAATAAATCCGAACCTTTAATACAACTTTAAATAGGCTGCTTTGGCAGTGGCGGATATGTGCACATATCTACGCATGCACATGTGCTCCTATATTTTAGCAACAATAAATGTACAGCCTGTCTTCTCTGCTTATAGAAATGTGCCCATCTTAGCCTAACAGCTAGTACCATGTTCCTGACTCCAATGTAATGGAGTCATTGTACACTGACCATCAATGTAATGGGGATTTTACACTGGACACAAATGCAAGGGCAATTCTTCAATGACCATCAATATAAGGGGCATTTTGCACTGCCTACCTACGTAATGAGAGATTCTACTCTGACGACCAACCTAATGGGGAATTAACACTGGCCACCAATGTAATGAGGGATTTTATACTGACCACCAATATAACGAGAGGTTCTACAGTGATCACTAATGTAATGAGGGATGTTTCACTGACCATCAATGTAATGAGAAAACCGCCAACATAATGGACATTTACACTGAGCATTAATGTAATGAAAAAACCACCAGCATAATGGACATTTACACTGAGCACTAATTTAATGAGAAAACCACCAACATAATGGACATTTACACTGAGCACCAATGTAATGAGAAAACCACCAACATAATGGACATTTACACTGACCACCAATGTAATGAGAAAACCACCAACATAATGGACGTTTACACTGAGCACCAATGTAATGAGAAAACCACCAACATAATGAACATTTACACTGAGCACCAATGTAATGAGAAAACCACCAACATAATGGACATTTACACTGACCACCAATATAATGAAATTTTACACTGGACACAAATGCAAGGGCAATTCTTCAATGACCATCAATATAAGGGGCATTTTGCACTGCCTACCTACGTAATGAGAGATTCTACTCTGACGACCAACCTAATGGGGAATTAACACTGGCCACCAATGTAATGAGGGATTTTATACTGACCACCAATATAACGAGAGGTTCTACAGTGATCACCAATGTAATGAGGGATGTTTCACTGACCATCAATGTAATGAGAAAACCACCAACATAATGGACATTTACACTGACCACCAATATAATGTGAAAACCACCAACATAATGGACATTTACACTGGCCACCAATATAATGTGAAAACCACCAACATAATGGACATTTACACTGACCACCAATGTAATGAGAAAATTTACACTTTTCACCAATATGGGCGGGAGGGGGTATTTAAAATGACCACCAATGTATTGGGTGATTTACACTCACCACCAATATGAAGGGGTGTGGGGCCACCAATGTATTGGGTAATTTACACTGACCTGTACATAATGGGAAATTTATACTGACCCCCATTGAAATGTGTATTTTATACTGACCACGAATGTACGGCCGATTCTGCAATGGCCACCAATATAAAGGGTATTTTACTCTGTAGATTACATGCCAATGTAATAGGGATTTTACAGTGGCACAAATATAACATGAACAATCACACTGGCCACCAATGTAATGGGGCCTTTACCATGATCACCAGGGAAATAAGGGTATGTACAACAGGGGACTATATACCGACAACCAATGTAATGAGAAGATTTACACTGAACAACAATGCTCCCAATATAACGATGGACAGTGTAATACTTTCCATTATATTGGTTGTCAGAGTAATTGTCCCTGTTACATTGTTGTTGCTAAGCTGGGGGAAAAATCAATTCAATGTCTGCAAAAAAGCCAGTTCAATGAAAGCTTATGGCAATGTTAGTGACCCGGGAGCCAGCTCTACACCCTGGGCTCCTTACAGCCTTATTTGTACAAAAAACGGTCACTGCCCCAATCTATAACTGGCCTTCACAGCAAGGAGCACATGGAAGGGCGACACATGTCAAACAACAAAAGAGACAAATTCCCAGCTCAACTTGCCAACCAGCCTGCAAACAAACCGAATTAACCTAACAGTATGCATTAAAAACAGGGTTTTAGTTAGCGTAAGCTACAGAGCCTCGTCATGGCACCCTGATATTCTGCAGTTCCTAACTCTACAAATTTTGAGAGACCCCCATAGTAGAGGCACATGCATTTGATGGATAGACCAACTACAGAATATCAGGGTGCCGTGACGAGGCTCTGTAGCTTAAGCATGTATTTGCAAATGTGTGCTAACTAAACCCTTGTGTTTAACGCATAGTTTTGTAGCTGGTTTAGATGCAATTATTTTACTTGCTAGGTTAAAAAAAAAAGAAATGGCAAAAAAAAAAGTTGGTGTACAAATGTGTGCTAACTAAACCCCTGTTTTTAACGCATACTGTTAGAAAGGTTAATTTGGTTTGTTTGGAGGCTGGTTGGCAAGCTGAGCCAGGAATGTTTCTCTTTTGTTGGTTCACATGCGTTGCCCTTTCATGTGGTCCTTGCTGTGAAGGCCAGTTATAGACTGGGACAGTGGCCATTTTTTGTACTGTTGAATGGTTGGGGAGGGGGCGCACTGGACACCTTATCTGCCATTGTGCTACATGCTGGGTGTCTAATGTGCTCCTGTACCTGTACAAGAGGTGGGCTCCCTCAGGTCCATCTGCCCTTGGTCTATCCATTAAATACATGTGCCTCTACGATGGGGGCTCTCAAAATTTGTAGAGTTAGGAACAGCAGAATACCAGGGAGCTGTGACAAGGCTCTGTGGCTTACGCATGTATTTGCAAATGTGTGCTAACTAAACCCCTGTTTTTAATGCATACTGTTAGACAGGTTAATTTGGTTTCTTTGCAGGCTGGTTGGCAAGTTGAGCTGGGAATTTTTCTCTTTCCTAACAGCCTTATTTGACCAGCTTCAACAGCTTATATCAAGGAGATGGGCATACTCCAGAGTACGCTGTCTGGTGGAGGGTTTCATGTATTCAGCTTCTGAAGTTGTGCCAGTACAGACTCTAGAGTACCCTATCCACAGAAGGGTTAAATGTGTTCACAGCTTCTGAACAGCCAGCAACAGCAATGATGACATCAAAATCTCACCTGGTTATTTTTCTTTTCTTACACGGACAGGCAGCAACAGGCAGTAACTAGTGGGAGATGGGCCTGTCTGTGCTTTAAACTACACAGCACATCTCAGCATGGAAAGCTGTGGTTGTACCAGCAAAGCAGAACCTTTCTAACTGGCTGATCTAGTTCACTGCTTTACAAAATGATACAGCATTGCCTTCTTATAGTAGAAGGTATTTACACCTCCTCACTTCCAGGGCTCAATCTCTACTTATGGGCAAGTGGGCAGAGTCTTGCAAATCATTCCCTATTGCCCCTTTTAGCCATCTGTGCATCCAGAACTGCTGGCGTATAGCACAGATATAGCCATGTTTTTCCAGAACCAGTATTACCAACTTTCATACAGCTTTGCATTTCAGGCTTCCTAGGACCCCTTCACACTGTGTGCCGTTACCTGGGTTGCTCCTTGTGGAAAACCCTTGTAGTTGCAATGACGCACAGAAAACATACGTTTGCAGGGTCCCACATGTCACCGTACAACAAACGCAGTGTACCGCGCTCTGGTGCAGTGATATGGATGAATTGTCATTTTGTACATTTCATATAAATTTCTGTTAAAAAAAAAGGTAGCTGTGTGACATCATAAAATACGCATCACACCGTCCCCTGTTACACGGCTCTGCAGCTTAAAACACTGTGTGGGCAGCAATGTTTTGGGCTGTGGGGCCATAAAAATTGGCCCTTAGCCCTCATCAGTGCAAGATATGGCTCTATGATGCAGAGTTTTAGAGTTCAGGGGAGCAAGACATTCCTTAAGGTCATGTCAGTTAAGGTCAGTCAACATAAAGCATAACAATGGAAAACACAACCAGGTACTGTAACTTAAACAGTGTAAGCTTTAGCTCTTCTCATAGGATGGTGGCTCAGTGAAGAGTGAAGAGTGGATAGCAATTTTGGATATGAGCTAAGTCATTTGAGAGCTATCACAAAGAGGGGCCAAGCCTAGGCCTGTGGTAAAGACTTAAGTTCAAATGCAGATCTGCCCTCAAGATAAAAAAAACTTGAAAAAGGTCCTTAGGGTTGCTCTTCTGCCGGCTAAGTTGGGGCCCTTGAAGATCTTGGTGCATGTAAAGAAAATATGTGGTTAAAGTAGTTATAATCCTGCACCCGGTGGGACAGGCTGGGAGATAGTGGGAATCTTTATGACACAGTTTGAACAAGTTGGATGATGAAGCGGAAGGGAGAGGCCAGTTTGTGCCTAGTTCACCAGAACAGCAGAACGCTAGGGCAGCTGTGTGTACTGAATAGAAGACACAAATTATTTGAAAGAAGAACAGTATAAACAATGTCAGTATTCAGCATTACTGTGGGTCAAAGATCCTCTCACCACATTCCCTTGGGATCTGCTCAGTGAATAGCCAATTATGTTGGTGGAGCCCCCCACCCTCCCTTTAATGTCTTTAAGCTGACTTTCGAAAGGGATGGTGTAGGCTGTAGCAGTAGGATGCCTCACTTGTTGCTGCATCAGGCCTGGGCGGCAGTGATCTGGATCAATAGTTGATAGCTCAGGCTAGCGCTGGTGAAACCAACAGGGCAAACTTCATGTAACGAAGTCCAGCAGTCTGGATCCAGCAGCATTCAGCACAATATCGGCCTGCCAGCTATTTGTCCCCAGTGTACTCACTTCTAAGCAGCTCTCCTGTTGACAGCAGTCTCCAAATCCCCCCTCTATTTTTCTTTTCCTTTTATAACCCCCTTGTCCATTCCTCCTCCTCCCAAATACACTTGGATACAGTAGCTCTTTCACCCAGCAATGGCAATGGCAATGGCTCTGGTTACTGCCCAAACTACATTTCCCAGCATTCTGCATTCTAAGTTCAAATCCAACAATACTATTAATTGCTGTTGCCATCTCGTGGAGGAAAAAGATACCTTCTATGGTAAGAAGCAATGGCGCATCTCACAGAATTGTAGGGGTGACCGTTTTGGTTCCTTTTGCATCGCTTCACCTTACAGTAGTAACTAAACTCCCCACTATTCTCACCTGCATCATCCAGCAATGCCGTAATCATGTCTCTTGCCGGATGATGTCATCTTCTCACACACGCCGGTTTTCAGCCCCATGATTGGCTGGTGGGGGATGACATTTTCCCACGCATGACCATGGAAGCCAGCCATTCTGGCACAGCTGAAGTGAGCTGGGAATGTACACTGAGCTGCACATGTGGTAATCTGTGCATCCAGCAAGCTGGTATGTTTGTATTATTGCAGAAGAGACATGTCATGTTTCTTCTGCAATAAAAAGATGGCTGCTCACAGTTTTATAAAAGTTAGCTTTAGTTCCACTTTAAACCCTAGAGTTTTTTTTAGCTTAACACATTGGGCATGATACAATAAACAGTTCCCAGTAAACTATTTGTTCAATTTCTTAACCATTTACTTTCCTTTTACCAATTTCAAATGCTGGCTCTTGCTTTCTCAGTGCTGCTTCCCTGGACTTTTGTTCTTCACAGAAGTTGGATAGTGCAATCTCCAGTTAGCTTGGAGAAGGGGGGGGGGGGATGAGCAGGGGGGTGCCTTGCCAAAGGTTCTTCCCTGGTAGTAACACAGAGGCTACTAGTCACAAGAACAGTTCCGTCCATACCGACAATAAAGGCTCAGTCTAGGGGATATCTTCTTAGAATGTATCGTTGAGGGGTTTAGAAGTTCAGGATACTCCAAGACGATAGTAGCAATCAATAGGAGGACAAACTTCTACCACAAATCCTAATAGCTACACGCACATGCAAGTCCCACACACAAGTCTTACTCACGATGTCATAGGAGCTGTCTGGAAACTGGAAACAGTGGGGGTCATCTGACAAGCATCAGCTAGACAGGTAGCACACCATCAGGGTCTCCAGGTATCAGGTATACACTCTCTCACCAGTAGGGGGAACCAGCCACACAGATATTGTAGAAGTCACCAGGGTTTGCCTTGGGAGGGGGGGAGGGGCTCATAATGAAATCCAGAATGGCCACCGGCCATCCACATGGGCCGTGTGGAGTGACGTCACAGGGAGGTGCCCAGGCCATTTTGGATTTCCTTGTAACCACTATTCATTTACATGTGAGTGTGCTTTTTAACTTGCAAACACCCCCACTTTAAATCAAAATACTACACTATTGGATTTTTCTTTGTCTGGCTTGTTCATTACGAGCCCCCCCCCTCCCAAGGCAAACCCTGGTGACTTCTACAATATCTGTGTGGCTGGTTCCCCCTACTGGTGAGAGAGTGTATACCTGATACCTGGAGACCCTGATGGTGTGCTACCTGCCTAGCGGATTCTTGCCAGATGACCCCCACAGTTGCCAGTTTCCAGATGCTGATGACCAGGAGTTAGTCTTGATTTACTCAAATGTGCATTAATTTGCGCTTTCCGGTTAGTGCAATCTACACTCATTACTCCTATTACCACGATCACGGACTGTCACCATCTACTATTACTGAAGTGTGCTTTACATCCTGCTGTGATCACTATAAGCACTTTATTACGTCAAGTTTGGACGTTTGCACGTGTCATTATCTGCAACACTATTGAGCAGTTATATATGTTATTTTATATATACGGTTATATGCTGTTTGGATTATATTTTATTGTTACCCATTTATAGGTTTTATTACCTATATTTTATTCATATGTGGTTTTATTATCCTCCTGGATCAGCGCTGCATGTTTATTTATTCCATGGTTTTATAGAAGGTTTTAGAGGCTTTTACCTTTCATGCTAGCAGCTTTGTACACTTTTTTATCCAGCGCTCATTCATATATTCTTTTATTATCTATAGGAGCTGTCTGCCACCCAATTTCCACAGGAGGGTCCTTAATGAGGGGACAAAAGATCCTACTCCAGACCAGGACTTCAGGACAGTGCTGTCCAGCAAACATTCACTAGCAGTCTTCTCCAGGCCCTCAGCTCCTGCTGAGGCCCAGACTGCAATTTCTTCTTAGAAGCTGTCCCTTAGGGGCAGCAGCCCCAGAAGAACTGGAACTCTCCACCTGGGAGGAAATAACAATCTGGATAGGCCTCCCAAACATTTATCACCTCCCCAGGCACCTTCTGGACTCCTCCTTCCAGGGTTTGGCTGGGGCATGATAAATATTCATACTGGACATTTGACTCTTCCCGCCCATTATTCTGGAAGCTTCTTCCAGAAGCAGGTTGGAGAAATCAAACACTCAGCCTGGAAAATCCTGACCAGACAAAACCAATAGATCACTGCTCCAATGATTGCAGTGAAGCCAAAATCTAAATTTAGCTTAGCAGCCTAACTAGAGGAGGGTGCCACACTAGGCTATGGGGCTGTGTGTTTCTATTGAATCTAATGCAGTGCGATGATGTCTCATTAAAGAGAACCTGTCAGAAAAAAAATATCACACTTTTTGTCTATGTGATGAAAAGAAAAAAGTTAAATTAAAAAAAAAAAAAAGTAAATTGTAAAAAATTAAATTTACACCTAAGCACATAAAATCCCCCATGACATTTTTTGAGGCACACCCACATACCACATGTATGAACATAAATGCATGCACAGGGGGCGCCTACGCATGAACACATCAATTGTGAGAGCAATAATTCTAGCACCAGACCTCCTCCGTAATGACGGAACTGACTACCTATAGGGGGCTTTTAAAGCTTCGCCTTTGCAAAATATATGAGAGTATAAAAAATACAGTGAGCGCTCCAATGGTCAGCAGCTGAACATTCAAGAAAAACACATAAAAGTCCCAAAAATATATATATAAAGAAAATGCAGCCCTGTGTGATGTTACTATATTGCGGGCAGATATAAATAATAAATGAAACCAAAGCAAATGAATAAATGAATAAATAAATCAATAAATCAATAAATCACAGTCCGGTAATGGTGCTCGCTGATTCCCAGTGCAAAAGTTAGAAATGCGCACTAACCAGAAACATATTAATAATACGCATGTGTATATGATATCATGGAGATTCCCCTCTCTTTTCTGGTCTGGTAATGGGCAGGAGCTGGAGATAGTAGAGATGAAGCGCCCTCGTGTGGCGAAATGGAGGTCCAGCAGGTCACAGAAATCCTTACAGAAGTGTGTGAAGTGGAAAATTCCTCCTCTCAAAGGCTGGTGCAGGGATCAATCTGGGTCTGCAGAAGCTGAAAAGGCTCATCACAGAAGACACAGGAAAGAGCCCATAGTGTAGTAAGTTGATGAAAATGATTTTATTCAAGAAAAACAGGAGTGTTCAGAAAAAACTCACAATGGTGCCAGGTTTAATCAAATGACTAACCCTTTAAGATTAAAGATGGCCGCCGGGCCTCCACGTGGCACCGGCATCGTAGTGTCAATGGCGTGCTGGGCTCCAACTGACGCGTTTCGTGCGCACACACTTCTTCAGAGATCCTCAGCTCTACCTCTGAAGAAGTGCGTGCGCACGAAACACGTCAGATAGAGCCCAGCACGCCATTGACACTATGCCGCCGGTGCCACGTGGGGGCCCGGCGGCCATCTTTTTTTTCTTGGCACTAGGAGATTTTCTTGGCACTAGGAAGGTGTACCTAATAAAGTGGCCGGTGATTGTATAATGTTCTGGGGGTTTATGCAATGTTTAGGCCTAAAATTATTTTTAAACGTGTGCAAAAAAAATTCAAATATGTCTCTGGCAGCGAAAAGGTTAGAAGCTGCATGCTCAGTAAGTCATTAAAGGCTAAGTTCACTTATTAGAACATATTACATGTGCCACCCATATTTAAGGTGGAATATATAACCTGTTCCAGCTCCTGTTGCCAGTCCCACGGGGCCCCACCTCCTTGTGATCTTATTCGCTGTACCTTTTTGAAAAGAGTTTGGTCATATGGGGCTCCGGCCACACAGCCTCATCATAGCTTCCTGTAAATGAATAGACTACAAGTACCATCAGCCACCACAGCAGACGGCTTGTAGTTCTGCATGAACAGTGAGGGTGCTGATGAGCACTCTCATAGTTCCTTCACAAGCCCTGCAGCTTTCTAAGGGCTCGTTCACACTTGGCTGTTTTACCAACGCTTGCCAAACGCCTCTATAGCGTTTGGCAAGTGTTGGTCCGGCGTTTGGGGAGCATTCTTTAACGCTCCGCAAACGCCGCATGCACGGTTTAGCGGCGGTTGCTCGGCGTTTGCCGAGCGTTAATAACGCCCCACAAACACCTATAATGCAGTTTGAGTGGTGTTACCGCTCCGCAAACGCCCCGCAACCGCACCGCAAACGCCGGCCGGGCGTTTGCGGAGCGGCACCATAGACGAGAATAGGAGGCTTCAACGCCTCCTGACTCGACCAGAGGCGTCCGTTTTGCCACGACACAACGCGACGCGATGCAAACGCTCCCGTTAGAACAGCACCATGTGCTGTAATGTGCAGAATTGGCAGAGGCGTTTGGGAAGCGGTAAAAACGCTTCCCAAACGCCCCTCTGCCGCCTGCACACAACGCTAGTGTGAACGTAGCCTAACAGACAGCCCATATGAAGGTATGGGCAGAAAATTGCAGGGCTTGTCTGCAGAAGCCTGACATTGCACCCCTGATCCACTAATCACGGGTGCAATGCTTTCCAGACTCTTGCAAGATAAAAAGAAAAAAATTGACATTTTTTTTTCTGCAAAAATATGAACATTTATTATTTTTTGTGCAAAAGGGAACTTATCCTTTAAATCAGCTGATGAGGGCTTAATATCACTTTGATGGTTGTACTGTTGATAGATTAATCTTCTAAAAGTATGAACGTTATATCAAAAGTTTCTTTAAGGTAAACACGGCCTTGTTCATGCATGCTGTGCACTCACTGAAAAATACGTTAATAAAACAAATGTGCAGACACTTAAAACTTTCTGCCATCTGCTGCTGTCATTTATCATAGACTCCTACTGCATACAGCTGGCTGAATAATAATAATTACCATCCGATCTCTATCCTGTAACATGTGGGATAATAAGCAGCATGGGATGGGAACAACCTTCAGAACAGGTCATAGTGTTTCCCAGGGAAGAGCTCACTCACCACTACAGAGTTGTTGTTTTTTTTTATAGAAGAGTATTATCACCTATTCACTGTGTGTGATCAGTCTCCAAGCTGTCCCCTATTTCTCTTAGTGGTTACTGGTGTGTTAGATCAGTGGAATCCTGACATGGGGGCCGAATACAAACACGGCATGGCTTCATCATTTTTTGACACCTCACGCATGCAATGAAAATGAAAGAATGGAGCGATGCCAAGTGCACAGCTTGTTCCCAAGCTGGGAAGGAGGGACACCTTCCAGTGCCAACATTAGGCAAACCCTTGTCCCCCAGCAGCCACACTCTCATCATATTAGACAAGGAAAAATCAATTTCCCACTTCTGGTGGGACTTGTGGGATTTATGAGAGGGTATTTGTGTGCTTTTTTTTGTGTATTGATTTCTCTTTGTTCTGTTATTTTTCCTTTTTTGGGGATATCTCTGGTAATAGTCTTTTGTTCATATTGTATTGAAGTTTGTTAATGTATCTTTTGATATGTATAACTTTTTTTACATAGTGTTTATAGTTTTGTTTACTTTTGTAGAATGTATAATGCATGATATAGAATTTACAATTTAAGGGTGGTTCCTAAAGAAGCCTTCGAAACGCGTAGGTCCTATATACCTAAACACTGCAAGATGAATTGTATACATAAATGTATTGCTTTTAACCCTTTCACTGCCAGGCCCTGCTCTCCATTTTTAAACTCAGGTGGCCAGACCATTTTTGCAATTTTTCCATTGCTATTTTTCCCTTACAGCTTTTAGAGTTTATAAAAGACCCCCCAAACCATATCACTAGAAAATTTGGGTGTCCCTATAGTTCTGCACAGCCAGGCATCACACCAAGACTTGCATCCAGAGTCAGAAATCAGTCCTTGAGCTTTGGTTTTGTTGTTTTATTTAGGGGACTTGAACTGGGATAGAGTCAGGGGTGTACAGGATGTCCAAGGAAACTGATAAACTGCAGAACAACTTCCTGGAGCTATTCACAAGCATTTTCTGCAGCACAATCTCTGTTGGAGAGCTAGCCAGCCTGTCCCAATGTAGCACCCTTGACCCTAGATCAGCGGTTCTCAACCTGGGGGTCGCGACCCCTTTGGGGGTCGAACGACCATTTCCCAGGGGTCGCCTAAGACCATCGGAAAACACATATTTCTGATGGTCTTAGGAACCGAGACACCGCTCCTCTCTCCGGCGATGTGTGGGCGGGATGATACGCTGCTCCTGTCACCTGGCCACACCTCCGGGATCGCTCAGCAGCTCCGCCTCCTCGCCGCTGATTGGCCACCGGAACTGTAGCTCAGGAGAGGCACACAGGCGGCCAATCACCGGCGAGGAGGTGGAGCTTGGAGAGGAGGAGCCGAGCGGCAGCGCGCGTACATCAAAGAAGATCGAGGGAGCTGCCGGAGCGAGTGAAGAGGAGAGCGGCCAGAGAAGGAAGACAGCTGACAGGTAAGTGAGAGAGCGAGCCCAGGCTGTCACTAATACCAACGATGGGGCACTATTCCTCCCCCCACTGACACCAATGATGGGGCACTATTCCTCCCCCCACTGACACCAACGATGGGGCACTATTCCTCCCCCCACTGACACCAACGATGGGGCACTATTCCTCCCCCCACTGACACCAACGATGGGACACTATTTCCCCCCCCACTGACACCAACGATGGGACACTATTTCCCCCCCCCCCCGACCCCAATGATGGGGCACTATTCTCCCCTCCACCACACTGACATCAATGATGGGGCACTATTCCTCCCACTGACACCAATGATGGGGCACTATTCCTCCCCCCACTGACACCAACGATGGGACACTATTTCCCCCCCCCCCGACCCCAATGATGGGGCACTATTCTCCCCTCCACCACACTGACATCAATGATGGGGCACTATTCCTCCCACTGACACCAATGATGGGACACTATTCCTCCCACTGACACCAATGATGGGGCACTATTCCTCCCACTGACACCAATGATGGGGCACTATTCCTCCCACTGACACCAATGATGTGGCACTATTCCTCCCACTGACACCAGTGATGGGGCACTACTCCCACTGACACCAGTGATGGGGCACTACTCCCCCCACTGACACCAGTGATGGGGCACTACTCCCCCCACTGACACCAGTGATGGAGCACTATTCCTCCCACTGACACCAATGATGGGGCACTACTCCCCCCACTGACACCAATGATGGGGCACTACTCCCCCCACTGACACCAATGATGGGGCACTACTCCTCCCACCGACACCAATGATGGGGCACTACTCCTCCCACTGACACCAGTGATGGGGCACTACTCCCCCCACTGACACCAGTGATGGGGCACTACTCCCCCCACTGACACCAATGATGGGGCACTACTCCCCCCACTGACACCAATGATGGGGCACTATTCCTCCCACTGACAGCAATGATGGGGCACTATTCCTCCCACTGACACCAATGATGGGGCACTATTCCTCCCACTGACACCAATGATGGGGCACTATTCCTCCCACTGACACCAATGATGGGGCACTATTCCTCCCACTGACACCAATGATGGGGCACTATTCCTCCCACTGACACCAATGATGGGGCACTATTCCTCCCACTGACACCAACGATGGGGCACTATTCCTCCCACTGATACCAATGATGGGGCACTATTCCTCCCACTGACACCAACGATGGGGCACTATTCCTCCCACTGATACCAACGATGGGGCACTATTCCTCCCACTGACACCAACGATGGGGCACTATTCCTCCCACTGACACCAACGATGGGGCACTACTCCCCCCACTGACACCAATGATGGGGCACTACTCCCCCCACTGACACCAATGATGGGGCACTACTCCTCCCACCGACACCAATGATGGGGCACTACTCCTCCCACTGACACCAGTGATGGGGCACTACTCCCCCCACTGACACCAGTGATGGGGCACTACTCCCCCCACTGACACCAATGATGGGGCACTACTCCCCCCACTGACACCAATGATGGGGCACTATTCCTCCCACTGACAGCAATGATGGGGCACTATTCCTCCCACTGACACCAATGATGGGGCACTATTCCTCCCACTGACACCAATGATGGGGCACTATTCCTCCCACTGACACCAATGATGGGGCACTATTCCTCCCACTGACACCAATGATGGGGCACTATTCCTCCCACTGACACCAATGATGGGGCACTATTCCTCCCACTGACACCAACGATGGGGCACTATTCCTCCCACTGATACCAATGATGGGGCACTATTCCTCCCACTGACACCAACGATGGGGCACTATTCCTCCCACTGATACCAACGATGGGGCACTATTCCTCCCACTGACACCAACGATGGGGCACTATTCCTCCCACTGACACCAACGATGGGGCACTATTCCTCCCACTGACACCAGTGATGGGGCACTATTCCTCCCACTGACACCAGTGATGGGGCACTATTCCTCCCACTGACACCAGTGATGGGGCACTATTCCTCCCACTGACACCAGTGATGGGGCACTATTCCTCCCACTGACACCAGTGATGGGGCACTACTCCCCCCACTGACACCAATGATGGGGCACTACTCCCCCCACTGACACCAATGATGGGGCACTACTCCTCCCACCGACACCAATGATGGGGCACTACTCCTCCCACTGACACCAGTGATGGGGCACTACTCCCCCCACTGACACCAGTGATGGGGCACTACTCCCCCCACTGACACCAATGATGGGGCACTACTCCCCCCACTGACACCAATGATGGGGCACTATTCCTCCCACTGACAGCAATGATGGGGCACTATTCCTCCCACTGACAGCAATGATGGGGCACTATTCCTCCCACTGACAGCAATGATGGGGCACTATTCCTCCCACTGACACCAATGATGGGGCACTATTCCTCCCACTGACACCAACGATGGGGCACTATTCCTCCCACTGATACCAACGATGGGGCACTATTCCTCCCACTGATACCAACGATGGGGCACTATTCCTCCCACTGATACCAACGATGGGGCACTATTCCTCCCACTGATACCAATGATGGGGCACTATTCTTCCCACTGACACCAACGATGGGGCACTATTCCTCCCACTGACACCAACGATGGGGCACTATTCCTCCCACTGACACCAACGATGGGGCACTATTCCTCCCACTGACACCAGTGATGGGGCACTATTCCTCCCACTGACACCAGTGATGGGGCACTATTCCTCCCACTGACACCAGTGATGGGGCACTATTCCTCCCACTGACACCAGTGATGGGGCACTATTCCTCCCACTGACACCAGTGATGGGGCACTATTCATCCCACTGACACCAGTGATGGGGCACTATTCATCCCACTGACATCAGTGATGGGGCACTACTCCTTCCACTGACACCAATGATGTGGCACTACTCCTCCCACTGCAAAAATACAGTTATGAAGTAGCAACAAAAATAATTTTATGGTTGGGGGTCACCACAACATGAGGAACTGTATTAAGGGGTCGCGGCATTAGAAAGGTTGAGAACCACTGCCCTAGATGAACTTCTCCTCTTCACCCAGCAATCTGGAGGTATCCCTGAACAGGGGATCCAGTTCCTGTCACTTTAAGAGATGAACAGTCACTGGTAGTTAGCAAATCTGGTTTTCCACCACAGTACTCCTTCCCCTATCCACCCAGGGATTGCAGGGGTACTCACTCAGATTCTCTCCTGTACCGCTGGTGGGTTGTTGGCTGCTTCCAGGCCTTTTCAGCTAGACTGCCCCTTCCCTACCAGACAGATGGTCCTCGCTCTGGGGGCCAGTGAGCCTCTGAGCTTTTCCCTTTCCAGTTCCAAGCCTGCAGGTAGGCCCCATCCCACTGGGACTCCTCGCAGTCTCCTGCCTTCAGCTTCACATTTTCCTCTCTATCTTCCACCCAACCTCTCTCTTTAGCTGAGCAGGCTTCAGCACTTTTAAGGGTGTCCAGCCCCTTGCCAAGTCTTCTTTTGGGGATTTGCTTGTACCCCTCAGGAATGCTAGCCAGCCACTCCTCAGATCCACCTACTGCCTCTAGGGCCTTCCTCCAAAGCTTTAGAGCAGGGGGAAATTCCAGAGGGGCCAGCGTGCATAGCTTCTCAGCTCTTGAATGCAATAAGACATTCTGGCTATTAACCCAGGCTGCTACTCAGCCATCCTCACTGACAATCAGGACTCTAGCTCCCCCGAGGTAAACTAGGAGGGTACTACACATACATTTTCTGAAAGCACTTGACCAGTAGAATAAGAAAAAGGTCTCTGCTGATTTTTAAGGGAAATGCCTTCAGCTTCAGGGCAGAGGAAATTATGTAACATGATAAAGAGTAAATACATCTATATAGTCTTACAGATACAACTGACCCTTTGAGGGCAACCATAATGCTGATGCGGCCCACAATGAAAGTGTTCCTAAACCCACAACAATACAATCAGTCTGTATAAGTAGTAAAGCATTCTTGTTATACTCACTGTGGAACCTAAGGGGTTAATCCTCTGCATTGTGTAAAAAGGCTGTTTGATCCTGTCTTCTCTGTTACCTCCCCTTTTTAAGTGACCACCACTTATCTCCAGACTGAACCGTAGGCATGCACATGCTTAGTTTGGTGTGTATTGCTAGAGAGGTTTGTTTTTTTTCTTGTGATCAGCACAGGGCCAATCAGCAATGTTCAAACAGAGGGTCAGGGGTTCTGCATCCTACTAGACCAGAAAGAAAACTCCTCCTACAAGCTTTAACCAGTGCTCAGCTGGACACTGATAGAAGTCACACAACTGCTCTAATGGCTGATGGGAAAAGGTATTTAGCAGTTTATATTTAGTAAAATAATTGCATTTCCATGTTCTGTGTACTGTGAGAAACTAGATATAGTGAATTCAGGCACCGGGGAGATCAGATATAGTGAATGCAGGGTCCGGGGAGACCAGATTTAGTGAATGCAGGGTCCTGGGAAACTAGATATAGTGAATGCAGGGTCCGTGGAGACCAGAGATAGTGAATGCAGGGTCCTGGGAAACTAGATATAGTGAATGCAGGGTCCGTGGAGACCAGAGATAGTGAATGCCGGGTCCTGGGAGACCAGATATAGTGAATGCAGGGTCCTGGGAGACCAGACATAGTGAATGCCGGGTCCGGGCAGACCAGATATAGAGAATGCAGGGTCTGTGGAGACCAGATATAGAGAATGCAGGTCCGGGGTGAACAGATATAGTGAATGTAGGGTCCGGGGAGACCAGATATAGTGAATGCAGGGTCCGGGGAGACCAGATATAGTAAATGCAGGGTCCGGGGGAACCAGATATAGTGAATGCAGGGTCCGGGGAGACCAGATATAGTAAATGCAGAGTCCTGGGAGACCAGATATAGTGAATGCAGGGTCTGAAGAGACCAGATATAGTAAATGCAGGGTCCAGGGAAAGCGGATATAGTGAATGCAGGGTCCGGGGAGAGCGGATATAGTGAATGCAGGGTCCGGGGAGACCGGATATAGTGAATGCAGGGTCCGGGGAGAGCGGATATAGTGAATGCAGGGTCCGGGGGGACCAGATATAGTGAATGCAGGGTCTGAGGGGACCAGATATAGTGAATGCAGGGTCTGAGGGGACCAGATATAGTGAATTCAGAGTCCTGGGAGACCAGATATAGTGAATGCAGGGACCTGGGAGACCAGATATAGTGAATGTAGGGTCTAGGGCAGGGGTGGGCAAACTTTTTGACTTGAGGGCCGCAATGGGTTCATATATTGGACCCGGGGGCCGGACCAAGAGTAGATGAATGATGTGTATGTGTCATCCATAGTAAGTATAGTAATATTCCCCCATAGTAAGCATAGTAATTAATCCCCCATATAGTAATTCATCCCCCATAGTAATTCATCCCCCATATAGTAATTCATCCCCCATATAGTAATTCATCCCCCATATAGTAATTGATCCCCAATAGTAATTCATCCCCCATATAGTAATTCATCCCCCATAGTAATTCATCCCCCATATAGTAATTCATCCCCCATAGTAATTCATCCCCCATATAGTAATTCATCCCCCATATAGTAATTCATCCCCCATATAGTAATTCATCCCCCATAGTAATTCATCCCCCCTATAGTAATTCATCCCCCCTATAGTAATTTATTCCCCATATTAATTCATCCCCCATATTAATTCATCCCTCATATAGTATTTCATCCCCCACAGTACTATTCCCCCCCAAGTAGTAAGCCAAGTCCCCCCTGTGTCAATTCACTTACCTTTGCTCCGCGCATTCATCTCGCCGTGTTCCCGCGCCGTTCCGGTCTTCAGGGGGGACTGTGAGAGGAGCCTAGCTCCCTTCACGTTCCTCACGCTGCCCCGCCTACACACATTCTGACAGCCGATGTTTGCCACGCTCCGCGGGCCGGATTAAAAGGCCGTAGTTTGCCCATTGCTGGTCTAGGGAGACCAGATATAGTGAATGCAGGGTCTGGAGAGACCAGATATAGTGAATGCAGGGTCCAGGGAGAGCGGATATAGTGAATGCAGGGTCCGGGGAGAGCGGATATAGTAAATGCAGGGTCCAGGGAGACCGGATATAGTGAATGCAGGGTCCTGGGAGACCAGATATAGTGAATGCAGGGTCCAGGGAAACCAGATATAGTGAATGCAGGGTCCAGGAAGACCAGATATAGTAGATGCAGGGTCCTGGGAGACCAGATATAGTGAATGCAGGGTCCGGGGAGACCAGATATAGTGAATGCGGGGTCCGGGGAGACCGGATATAGTGAATGCGGGGTCTGGGGAGACCAGATATAGTGAATGCAGGGTACGGGGAGACCGGATATAGTGGATGCAGGGCCTGGGGAGACCAGATATAGTGAATGCAGGGTACGGGGAGACCGGATATAGTGAATGCAGGGACCGGGGAGACCAGATATAGTGAATGCAGGGTCTGGGGAGACCAGATATAGTGAATGCAGGGTCCAGGGAGACCGGATATAGTGAATGCAGGGTCCGGGGAGACCAGATATAGTGAATGCAGGGTCCGGGGAGAGCGGATATAGTGAATGCAGGGTCCAGGGAGACCAGATATAGTGAATGCAGGGTCCGGGGAGACCAGATGTAGTGAATGCAGGGTCCAGGGAGAGCGGATATAGTGAATGCAGGGTCCAGGGAGACCTGATATAGTGACTGCAGGGTCCGGGAAGAGTGGATATAGTGAATGCAGGGTCCAGGGAGACCAGATATAGTGAATGCACGGTCTGGGGAGACCAGATGTAGTGAATGCAGGGTCCAGGGAGAGCGGATATAGTGAATGCAGGGTCTGGGGAGACCAGATGTACTGAATGCAGGGTCCAGGGAGAGTGGATATAGTGAATGCAGGGTCCGGGGAGAAAAGATATAGTGGATGCAGGGTCCTGGGAGACCAGATATAGTGAATGCAGGGTCCGGGGTTTAGTAACACTTTAAGCTTAGTTAGGTTTTGATTTGCTTTCCACTTTAAGTGTTAAGGTCAATCTTAAAAACTCTACCATTGTTTTAAAAAAAATATAAAATTGCTACAAAAGCTGTTATTAAAGTTTACACTTCCACTGTATATTCAATCTGAATTTTTCTAAAACTATCATAAAATAATTCGGTTCACTATGGCAACCTGGTGGAGTTCTGTACACATTTGGTGTACTAAATGCCATAGAAATGTAATTTCCTGCTTCTGTGCTTTCCTTACTGATTTTCCCAGAAGTCTTCATTAAGATAAAAGTAACATCTTTGGCATCCCCTGTGTTACAGATTCTGTATATAGCCCTACAGAACAGACAGTGCACAGGTCTTTTTCTGTTTCATTCACTGCAATGAGAAAACAGGAAACTTTATTTCAGAGAAAAGACAATAAAGTACATATCATAGATGCAGCTACAAATGTTTAGACACTGCCATCTACTGGTTGAAGAATATATATTTTCTGAATACTGATGTAGTTGTTGCACAAAATACATGAACACTGTATTCCAACACCCTGCAGTAGGAATTTCTTCTTTGGTGAGATACACCCTAAGGCTTGGCTACTAAAGGGCTGCCACTTTCCTCATTAGAACACTGAGGTGGTTTAAAATAAATGGAATTATGCTAGAGGTGACTACACATAGCTGCAGCAGTCCTCATCCCTTTCCTCTAAAGCCAAATGCTGGGTTGTTGTGGACAGGCAGTTTCCCCACAGTGGACCTTGCTGCCCCATCCTGCTGGAGAGTGGTGTATTTAGGTTTTGCGCTGTCCTAGGCAACACAAAAAATTAAAGACAGCCCCCCCCCCCCAACCCCAGCAGAGAGTTCCAGACACCAACCAAAACTTCCCTCCCCCATCCTTCACAGAGAGAGCCTGACATTGACCAGCAACACCCCTGTCTGTTCCCCCACCCAGGAGAGCCTTCCAATACCACCGCCTCCCATACACCGGTCACCAACCCCCTCCTCCCCAGCGAGAGAGAGAAAGACACTCACCTTCACAGCTATGGACATATCCAGGAATGAGAGTTGGGCTCTGCATACACTGTCAAGCAGCCCACCACCTCTCTCTGATCCCACCTGGTTCCCATGTCGCGTGTGTCCCTTTTACCATCCCTTCTTCCAGGGGGTGGTGCTGCCCCCCAAAAAAAATTTCTGCCCTAGGCAAATGCCTTTTTTGCCTTGTGGTAAATACGCCTCTGTGCTGAGGGATGAAATTGTTCTGTAGGAGGCAATGCCCCTTCCATAATACTCCGAGAAGAAGCCCTAGTGAAACAGAAGATTTTGATTTGTTTGGAAACATGAGGCAGTGGTAACTTTTCGTTTATTTGTTAATTCACAATGCAGTGATAACAGGAGCGGCTGAACTGTCTTTTACCTTTGTTCCTATTACTCTTAACACAAAGCCGTTGCAAAAGTCTGACATTATAATCTAATCAACTATAAAAAAAACTGGATCCGGCAGGTCAAGGTGAACTCTTGAGCGTGGGATGATATGCCGTAGCTGGGGCTATACAGTAAGACATATGGTATGCTCTTTGGGATGATATTGTTTTGTCAGCAGTGCACTTGAATGGAATATTTATGGTGGCCTTGATATTTTCACATACGCATCTTCATTAGGGTTTTTCATAAACTGTACATCCCTGTTGATTCGCTATGTGGAGGCCAGTTTTAAAGCTGAAGTATGTCCAAAATTAATTGTTGGCTATTTGCACAGCAAAAATAAGTTAGTTTTAATGATGTATTTCTAGCTGCTGCAGCAACACTTGTTACATTTCATACTTTCACTCAAATCGCAGTCACCTGTGGGCACCGAACGGTCAGTGCTGAGATTTGTAGTCCCCGCTGTCCCAGCTGCAGTACCATGATCACTGTAGGTCGCACACTTGGCACCTCCTCCATTCATAAAAAAACCCTTAAATTCTTTTCAGTGAATGCAAGGTATTCTGTAATTGGAGGATGGGAGATTGTGACATTCATCCAATCACAGAACACTTGCATTTCTGTAAAAAAAAAAAAGTGTTCCTATAGGCAGTTTATTGTGTAAAAAGTGGTACGTCAAGCATTGTCAATTTGAAAGAGATTTTTTGTTGTTAAGAAAACTGCACGCAGGTGAAAGGCATGGATGAGGGTCAGGTTTGCTGCTACCATGGGCTCATGATTCTAGGGAATTTAAGATTTGCACCAATATGTTTTTTTAAACCATTGTATTTGAACTATGGCCAGCAGGCTTAGAAAGGCCAATTAGAAGGGTTTGGGTAAGCCAGTCCCCTTACTATAAACGGGGGGCATAGTGTCAGTGTATTGGAAACAGTTGTAGAGAATCCACTGGGAATGTTGACAATTCAAACTGTGTAAGGAGAAATTATGGTTAGTTAGCAAGCTGTATTTTAATTCTGATTGCTAGCTCTTTCAGCAATTAACCCCTTTGTTGCCTTTTGTTGCATTTAATTTTATTTGCTGTTGGTTTGAGGTAAATGGTAACTTTTAGGTTCTGTCCCATCCACAGCACACTTCAAAATTGTATTTAGTATTATTTAGTATTTTATATATACAGTATGTGAGGGGTATATTGCTTTTTATTGTAGGTCGAAGTTACTTTTCCTTCCAAAAAAGTGATTTTTTTTTTTTGTATAAGGAATTGTACTTTGGGGTTTTTATTTTTCTGTTGATAGTGTGTTATTTTAAAGTTTAGGGTGCTCTAAGAACTGCATTCACTTGAACATATTTTCATGGAGCTACTTCTTGTTCACAGCATACCAGTGAAAAAAAAAAAAACTAATTTCTAGAGCAGTGTGCACCCAAATCACCTCACATTATATCCCCATAGATAAAACAAAAGTTAGACATACACTGGTTAGGCCTATTATCCTTGAATAAAAATCTGCTGCTGCTGGCCAGTTTTACACTGCTGTATCCTCTGCAGTATCTTATTTCTTGTAGTAAAGCCCCAGCCTTTTTGTTTTTGTAAACTTGGGCTTAGCTCTGCTATGCACTATTGTTCTCCTGCTGGACATTTTTACACTGTTATGCCATCTGCTGTCTCTTACAGTGCCTTGAAAAAGTATTCATACTGCTTGAAATTTTGCACGTTTTGTCATGTTACAACCAAAAACGTAAATGTATTTTGTTGAGATTTTATGTAATAGACAACACAAAGTGGAACATACAGTAATTGTGAAGTGGAAGGAAAATAATAAATGTTTTTCAAAATTGTTTACAAATAAATATCTGAAAAGTGTGGTGGCATTTGTATTCAGCCCCCCGGAGTCAATACTTTGTAGAACCACCTTTCACTGCAATTACAGCTGCCAGTATTTTTGGGTATGCGTCTACCAGCTTTGCACATCTAGAGAGGGAAACATGACAAGGAGTATGAATACTTTTTCAAGGCACTGTATTCTTGCAATACAATACCTGCCTGTAATCTTTTTCGCTATTCCATTTCAAGCAATTCTCCCTCATTCAAATTGTTCTGCTGCTGACTGATCTTACACTACTACAGTCAGGTCCATAAATATTGGGACATCGACACAATTCTAACATTTTTGGCTCTATACACCACCACAATGGATTTGAAATGAAACGAACAGGATGTGCTTTAACTGAAGACTGTCAGCTTTAATTTTAGGGCATTTACATCCAAATCAGGTAAACGGTGTAGGAATTACAACAGTTTGCGTATTTGCCTCCCACTTGTTAAGGGACCAAAAGTAATGGGACAATTGGCTTCTCAGCTGTTCCATGGCCAGGTGTGTGTTATTCCCTCATTATCCCAATTACAATGAGCAGATAAAAGGTCCAGAGTTCATTTCAAGTGTGCTACATTTTAATATATTTATAAACAATATAGGGTCTGGGATTAAAAATCCCATTTCAGTCTTTGCAGATGACACCAAGCTGTGCAGTGGAATAATGTCCTTACAGGATGTCTCAAACTAACAAGCCGACTTCAATGCACTGTTTAATTGGGCAAATATGAGGCAAATGAGGTTTAGTTTTGATAAATGTAAAGTTCTGCACTTGGGGGGCTAAGAATATGCATGCATCATACATACTAGGGGGGGTCAATGGTGGAGGAGGATCTCCTAGATTGTAAGATCTAACGAGCAGGGCCCTCTGTTTCCTCTTGTACCAAATTGTATTGTAACTGTAATGTCTACCTTCATTTTGTAAAGCGCTGCGCAAACTCTTGGCGCTATATAAATCCTGTATAATAATAATAAATCTGGGGGTTCTGGTAGATCACAAGCTTAATAATGGCATGCAATGCCAAGCTGTGGTTTCTAAAGCGAGCAAAATCCTCTCTTGTATTAAAAGAGGTATAGACTCCAGAGAGAGATATCATATTACCCCGGTACAAATCATTAGTAAGACCTCATCTGGAATATGCAGTTCAGTTTTGGGCACCAATTCACAAAAAGAACATTGGGGAACTGGAGAAAGTACAGAGAAGGGCAACCAAACTGATAAGAGGCATGGAGGAGATCAGCTATGAGGAAAGATTAGAGGAACTGAATTTATTCTCTCTTGAGAAGAGGAGATTAAGGGGGGATATGATCACCATGTATAATATATAAGGGGGGATATGATCTCCATGTATAATACATAAGGGGGGGATATGATCTCCATGTATAATACATAAGGGGAGATATGATCTCCATGTATAAATACATCAGTGGTTCATATAGTGAACTCGGTGTAGCGTTATTCATTCTGAGGTCATCACAGAGGACAAGGGGGCACTGTTTACGTCCGGAGGAAAAGCAATGTTATCTCCAAACACGGAAAGGTTTCTTCACAGTAAGAGCTGTGAGAATGTGGAATAGACTCCCTCAAGAGTTGGTTCTATCCAACTCAGTGGATTGCTTTAAAAAAAGGCCTGGATTGTTTCCTAGATACACAGAATATAACTGGATACTAACATTTATAGGTAAAGTTGATCCGGGGAATGTCCAATTGCCTTTTGGGGGAATCAGGAAGGAATTTTTTCCCCTGCAAGAGCAAACTGGATCATGCTTTGCTGGGTTTTTTGCCTTCCTGTGGATCAACTGTGTGTGTAGGATTATAACTTTTTTTTTCTTTATGGTTGAACTGGATGGACTTTTTTCAGCCAGACTATGTTTGATTGGCTATCAGTAGAACAGTTTTGCATCAGTGAGACCACCTTAGTAAACTACAAGTTCTATGTGCTGGTCAAACAAAAGCAAATTACATGTAAGGAAAACTTCATTTAATTTTTGATCAAAGCACAGATCACCCATAGTTTTACCTGGCCTTTGCAGGGTTGAATTGAGGGATTTAACAGAAATAAAGACATGTTAAACAGGTGTACTGAATCTAAAATATAAAAAACCATGACGTTAAATTAAAAGCCACCAACCACACAGCAAAGGCCTCAGTGGGTACATTTAAATCTTATCTAAACCCAAAACCAAAAATGCATTATATTGAAGCTTATCAGCATTTATAGTAGATAAGGAAGCTGCATAAATTTTTTCACTTTCAATTTGTATCCAATCAGGCAGGCCCTTGTACTACACAGTTGAAGGTAAATCTAAAGAAATTGTAAATAAATTGTACAAAAAATATAGGTATAGGTATGGTCAGCTTTATCATGAAAAAGAAAACTATTGCAGCCACAACATCTTTGGACTGTATGCTGCAATATCTTACATTTTTTTGCTTAGGATTAGTTACCCTTTAAAGAAGAGTTCCAGGTATGGATATTTTATAATAAGTGAGGGAGAGACGCACACACTTCATAGTATATTATTATTATTATTCAGTATTTATATAGCGCCAAAGGGTTTGCTCAGCGCTGTACAATAGCAAGGGGGACAGAACATGAGACAAGACAGTAACAATACAATACACGAGGGGTTCGAGGGGCCTGCTCTTTTGAGCTTACATTGAGCTTACAATCTAGGAGGGAGGGGAAGGTGGTACAGGAGGAGATGGCTGTGGGGGATGGAGTGGTGGGAGGAGTGGAGGAGGTTAGTTGTTAGGTGAGGTCGGGTGTTAGGTGAGGTTGGGGTAGGCATCCCTGAAGAGGAGGGTTTTCAGGGTGCGTCTGAAGATGAGGAGGGTAGGCGACAGTCTGATGGATTGGGGTAGGGAGTTCCAGAGGATGGGGGAAGTCCTGGAGAAGTCCTGCAATCGGGCGTGGGAGGAAGAGACCAGGGAGCTAGAGAGTAGGAGGTCCTGTGAGGAGTGGAGGGCACGGGTAGGGTAGTATTTGGGTATCAGGTCAGTTATGTAGTTTGGGGCAGCATTGTGAATGGCTCTGTAGGTCAGAGTTAGCAGTTTGAGTTTGATGCGCTGGGCAATCGGGAGCCAATGAAGGGATTGGCAGAGGGGGGAGGCAGATGTGGAGCGGTAGGTGAGGTGGATAAGTCTAGCCACTGAGTTTAGGATCGACTGGAGTGGGGATAGTGCTCGTTTGGGTAGGCCAGTGAGAAGGGAATTGCAGTAGTCCAGGCGTGAGATGATGAGGGAGTGTACGAGTTGTTTGGTGGTGTCTGGGGTGTGGAACGTGCGTATCTTGGAGATGTTGTGGAGGTGGAGCCTGCAAGATCTAGATAGCAGTTGGATGTGGGGTAGGAAGGAGAGATGGGAGTCCAGGGTGACATCCAGGACTTTGGCGTGTGGGGTGGGAGAGATGGTGGCAATGTTAGTAGTGATGGAGAAGATGGGGCGGGGCACGGGGTGGGGGGAAGACCAGGAGCTCAGTTTTGGATAGGTTAAGTTTGAGGAAATGGAGCGACATCCAGTCTGATATGTCGTTTAGGAGGTGGGCGATGCGGGCAGAGAATGAGGGGGTGAGGTGGGGGGTGGAGAGGTAAATTTGGGTGTCGTCGGCATAGAGGTGGTAATTGAAGCCGTGGGAGTGAATAAGTTTGCCAAGGGAGGAGGTATAGATGGAGAAGAGGAGGGGCCCGATGACAGAGCCTTGGGGGACCCCAACAGAGAGGGGGAGGAAGGGGGAGGTGGCAGTGTTGTAGGTGACGCTGAAGGAGCGTTGGGAAAGGTAGGAGGAGAACCAGGAGAGAGCAACGTCCGTGATGCCAAGGGAGTGCAGTTTGGCAAGTAGGAGAGGGTGGTCAACAGTGTCGAAGGCCGCGAGGAGGTCGAGGAGCAGGAGGATAGAATAGTGGCCATTGGCTTTGGCGGTTAGCAGGTCGTTGGTGATTTTAAGTAGGGTGGTTTCGGTGGAGTGCAGGGGACGGAAGTCAGACTGTAGGGGGTCAAGGAGGTTGTTATCAGTGAGGTGGGCGCTTAAGCAATTATAGGCCAGGCGCTCAAGGAGCTTGGAAGTGAAGGGCAACAAGGAGATGGGTCTAAGGTTGTTAAGGTTGGTGGGGTCAAGGGAGGGTTTTTTGAGTATGGGGGTGATGTGTGCGTGCTTTAGAGGGGAGGGGAAGATGCCAGTGGAGAGGGAGAGATTGAAGATGTGGGTGAGGGAGCGAATGATGGAGGGGGCGGGTGACTGGAGGAGCTGTGAGGGGATAGGGTCCAGGGGGCAGGTGGAGAGGCGGGCTTCAGTGAAGACCTTAGAGACCTCCTCGGGGGTAGTTGGGCTGAGGGAGCGGAGTGTTGGGGAGGTGATGATGTGCGGGGCATTAGGTATAGTGAGGGGTAGTGCGGCTTTGAGGTCGGGGGAGGGGACGGTTGAGGGGTTGAAGGAGGGCGGAGGGCCGGGTGGAGAGGTGGATTGCGAGTTGACAATGTCCTTGTTTTGGAAGTGATTGGCAATCTCGTGGGCGGTGAGTGAGGTGCTGGGTGGAGTTGGGGGGGGGGGGGGGGGAGAGAGCAGGGATTTGAAAGTGGAGAAGAGCCGAGGACAGTATATAAATGTTAAAGAAAATTTATTGAAAAGTAATACACTCACAAAACTGGTTGACATGTGCGTGAGCAACACAGGCTTTAAAATCACCGAACAGGGAGTACTCAGGTATGAGTCTAAAGATCCCTGCCCTGGCCACTGGCCGGGAGAGGAGGTACACCGCTATGGATGGAGCCCCACTGTCACTGGAGGTATATTTTATACATAGATAGATTTATATAAATTTATACAAGATTATACATGGTCAGCTTAGACCAATGTAACTATATATAGGAAACCATACCTGGCTGATGCCCGTGGAAGCTGTAAATCATTTTTACTTCTACCACTACTCCAGTGATTTTCCACTGGCTTCTGGGTACCATGCTGAGCGGCTGGCCTGCTGCATTCTGAACACAGGAGGCCAGTCACTTGGCACAATTCAGAATTTTCTGCACCCCAACCATATGCAAGGCAGGGTGGATTATAGGCACAGTACCATTCACTTGGAAGGGTCACATTTGTAGGCAGGTACCTAAATGTTAAAGTGGAGCTCCAGTCTCTGGTGAAAAAAAATAAAAGTCAGCAGCTACAAAAACTGTAGCTGCTGACTTTTGAAAAACAGCCACTTACCTGTCCCTTGATCCAGCAGTGTCCCCACCACGGCCGGTTTCACTGGTTGTTCTTTCTCCCTGGTGCCAGCACCTTAAGTGTAGGCACCCGGCTGTGACAGCTTTCAGCTTCTCAGACGGGTGCCTACTGCGAATGCATAAATGGCACTGCACATAGTGAATGGTCCCACACTCTTCTGGGAAGTGTCAAGTGTCCCAGAAGACTTCAGGGGTGGGGTAGAGGATAACAGTGGAAGTGGGAGCGGGTACCTGTCAAAACACCCCCTCACTCCCCAAAGGTGCTGATCCTTAATGGAGAGCTGGGGGATGAGGCCTTGAAGTGGAACTTCCCCTTTTAGGTGGAGCTCCACTTTAATGGTATATATGCACTTTGTGGGTTAATGTTTGGTAACTCAAGGGTAAATGGTGTGCTGTGGTGTCCCTTTCCCCTGCATGTGCCACTTCCTGTTGAGAGAGTTAATATGCAAGAGGAAGTTGGGCCTCATGGCTCTCGTGAGTGTGGTCACCACACCATGTAAGGAGCTACATCAGTTCAAAAGGGGGGTCTGGGCACATGCCAAGCAGGAGGGCCGACTGTATATCCTTGCGACTCATGGATCCCCCTATAGCACTGCCAGCTTTCGCCCTCTGACTGTGCTGCAGGGGGATCAGTTCTAGTATGTGCTTGTATTGATAATTGGATAATGCCAACAACATCTGCAGAGAGGAGCAAGAATATGGCTTGGCCGGTCCACACTCAAGAGCAGTCTTTCTCAACCTTTTCAACACAGAGGAACCCTTGAAAACCCTTTCTGGTCTCTGAGAACCCCTGGTAATAATTACTATATCTACAACTCATGATACTGTACATTAGTGTGATGGTCAGTGGGAAGAATGCTTCTTATACTTGTGGACATCAATGGTGTCAGTGGGTACTTATTTGAGAGACAGAAATTGCTCATTGCTCGAGGAACCCCCAGGAACCTATGGAGGAACCCTGGTTGAGAAACTCTGCTCAAGAGGAAGACTTCTGCTAGTAGTGAGTAGGTGTATTCCCTGCACTGTCCCTACTTCTCTGGAACCTGTCTCTAGTGCAAAGCACTCTCCTTGACACACGGGGAACCTGTCCCTACACTTGCCACTTCACAAAATAAGGGCCAACCCAGGGAACCAGTGCCTCAAATAAGCACTGCCCTCCCTAAAGATGGCCACAGAGGTCAGCCAGTGCGGCATCATTCAATCAAACAGCTGCTTTCCTTAAGATGGCAGGTAGTTGCAGAGGAACTAAATTACTCTGATCTTCCTTCCCCTTCTGTATTACTGCTGTGATCCTGCGCCACCTACAGATGGGAGGATGGACTGCACCTGTCTACAGGCTGTGCGAGGCCCTGTGATTTCTAACAACTGCCATGAGCATGTATGAACATATATAAAAGACATTCATTTAATTTTTAAAAATGAATATATGTGCTATAAAACAAGTTCATTAATTAGGTTAGTGAGGTGTATAGCCAAATGGGACAAGTAGTCATCCACCATTGAAAATCAAAGCTACTAAATGTCACTGAAATTTATTGGTGTGATCTTAAAGTTGAAGGTTGTTTAACATTTTATGAGGGATAATGACCTTGGTGGAATGTTTATGTTGTATTTTATGTGAATACCCAAGGCAGAAGAACTAGAAAACTTGTAAATTATGTGAATGTATCTCTACTTTCCAGTATGTAAAAATAGGAGGTTAAAAGGTTATGCAACCCTTTGTGGTTTTTCGTACTGTGATTGCCGATTACAGAATACACATATATACATTTCTTTTTCTTGGAATTTTTGTGGGGTTTTTTTTGGGAAGAATGTATGATTTCATAGCTATTCATTATATGGAATGCTTCTTGAATTATAGATGAACCTTTACCTTCTCCCAGAGCCGGAGTTCCAGCCCCCATCACCTCCCAAAAATAAATTAAAAGTCAGCAGCTACAAATACTGTAGCTTCCGACTTTTAATGTGAAGGCACTTACCTGTCCATGCATTCGGTGATGTTCTCACCCTGAGATGATTCTTCTACTGGCTGTTGAGTGCTGGTGCCGCCATCTTGACAAAGGGTTTCCTCCTACTGCCCATGCACAAAGTGCTTTGTGAGTGGGCCGCAGTCCTCTGGGACCTTGGAAGAGGGTTGCCAATGGGGTGGTGGTGTGAACTTCCTGCCCTGTTAGCCACTGTCAAAACCATGTACCTGCTCCACTCAAAAGGTGGGCCAGTGAGGGGGGGGGTCAGAAAGTGGGTGGAACTCCACTTTAAAGTGTAAACTCCAACGTCCAACCATCAATTTCCCTGATTTGCTTCCTCATGGTCTGGTAAATATAAAATTGAAAGCATTTTGTGATATCTGTTTGTGCATGCACTAAAAAAAAGCAGTTTATCCAGCCAGAAATCTTAGCTAGCATTGCTCCAAGCAATATCAGGTAACTTCACAAACACCTCCCTCCAGGGCCAGGAGAAGTGGTGGGCAGGAGGGGCGGATGCCCTGGGCACAGTGGTGTCATGTGAGGTGATGGGGGCGCTGGGTGGAGAGTTACTACCTACAAGCTGGAAGGAGTACTGACACTTTAGAGTAACAAACCTTTGTGCTGGGGATGAGAGTATTTGTGATAGAAGGGGGAGGATTAGTGGTGGGAGGTGGGTTGGGGGGGAATTCAGAACCGGCAGTGGCGCTTGGTTCATATTAGGAGGCACAATTTGTGTGTGTGTGTAGGGGGGGTCTGCGGGGGATTTGTGCTAGGGATTGGGGTGGGAGTGTACTAGGAGGGGAATTTGTGTTAAGAAGGGGGATTTAGGGGGAATGATTTGTGCTAGGAGGGAAGATTTGGAGAGAGAATTTATGCCAGGGGGATGGTGGGGGCAAAAATTTGTGCTGGGTTAGGGATTTATTTTTTTTTAGGGGGGGGGGGTGGTTGGGGTGATTATACTGGATTTTTGAATGAGGAGAATTCTGGCTTGCAAATGGAATTTATGCTTGGGGACAATTGTTCAAATTAGTGCTTATATTTTTTGGGGGAGAGGGAAGGGATTTTTGCTGACACATAATGCTCATACATTTTGGGGGTGGGGGGTGCCGTTTGGTATCTTCGCCGTGGGGCGTTAGATGACCTTGTCCCGGCACTGCCTCCCCCTATGTTATGGAGGGAGAGAGGTGTTATAGTACTAAAAAACTCCCTTTGTATGGTGACAACACTGCTCCTGCTAGTTACAGTATGGTTGTCACCCTAGAGCAGGAAGTGTGTTCCTGGCAGTATCACCAGATGAAAATAAAGAAGAAAATTTGTGACCAAAGAAACAAATTCATCCGCCACAACAAAAGGTAAACCACAATAAATTTCATTTTTGTTTAGATATGCTTTAAAGCTGAATTCCAGGTACAAAAACATTCATTTAAAGTGGCTGTAAACCTCAGACCTAAAATATGAACAGAGCATATCCGTCTATAATGTGTACTTGTCTCAGTCCAGAGCACTAAGAGTCATTTCTGTCTGCTGCTTTATTCCTGTGTTATCTGCATGAATCACTTCTGGCAAAGCCAACACACATCCTGTGATTGACAGCCTCAGCTCTGTTCCTGTGTGTTGGAATGTGTGTCCCTTCCCTTTAATCAGCTCTCAGAGCTTTCCTCAGTGTAATTTTAGTGCTCTGCCCCCTTTTTTCTGATCTCTCAAACAAGCTTAAAAATTCAGCACTTTGAACGGCCGTAGAGAAGGGAATATTGAAGATAAACAGGTAAAACTTATGCAGGAGAATTTGTTTTATCTCTGTGTATCACCTTTGGCCAGTCACTTCACTGGGTATATATAAGGATTTACAACCACTTTAACAACTTCCCGTCCGGCCCCTGTACATAAACAGCCGGACAGGAGCGCTGCTACATTTCTAAATGTCCCCCCGCATTCATTGCCTGTGTGCGCAAGGCACCGCGATCAGTGCCCGCTGTGTCTCCGGACACAGCAGAACACCGATCGCTGTATGGGACCTCTGTGTGAGGTCCCGATTCATGTGATCACTGATCGGCCAATCAGTGATCACATGAATAGTAGTCAACAAGATGTCACTTCCTGACTTCATTGCTTACTACGTGTGAAATCTGTGAATGATCACAGAGGTCACATGGTACAAGGCTATTCACAACAGCCTTGTACCATGTGACAAGCTGTGACCAATCACAGCTCTCACAGTATTTCTCAATGGCTGCAGGAATGCAGCCAGAGAGAAGGAGCAATTATTGCTTTTACAGCCTTTATGGGTGTAAAAGCAATCAGTGTAAAAAAAGACAAAAAAAAGCTTAATCACCCCCCACAACTAGTACAGTGTCACTATGGTGACACTGTACTGCTAGGGCTACAGTATGTTAAAAAAAAAACAAAACACATAAATAATAATATAAAAAAAATATTAAAAATGTAAAAAAATATTAAGAAAAATTATAATTTTTGGTTATAAACGAATTTTTTTTTTTTATGATTTACGAAGAACGATTATTTATATGCAAAATTTTATAAGAAAAACACTTTTTTTCAAAATTTTGGGACTTTTTCATTTATATAGCAAAAAAATAAAAATCCCAGTGGTGAATAAATACTACCAAAATAAAGTTTTATCTGTCTCAAAAAATTGCTAAAAAATGCATATGGGTACAGTGTTGCATGACCGCGCAATTGTCATTGCCAACTGTGATAGCGCTGAAAGCTGAAAAATTGGCCTGGACTGGAAGAGGGTGAAAGTGTCTGGACTTGAAGTGGTTAAATATATTCCTCAATAGCCACAAAGGATATAAATCCACTTTGTGTGCACCAAATGTCTTTGCAAGCCTAAATATTACCTTGTAAAAATAGCAGTGACATCATCATGTGGTTGGGGCTTAACAGCTCCACCTACTAGAGTCTGCCTACAGAAAACATCAGAAGGGGGCGGAGACAAGACCAGGCAATTGTACATGAAGAGAGAATAGCAGTGAGCGGTCTTTGTTACAGAAGCTCCCGCACAGAGGCAAATTTTCACACTGGATTACGGCACAGATCGGAAGAAATGTACAAAAAAAATATAGTCATTCACTTATACTTGATTGATATTTGCTTATCCCCAAGTTCAAGTTTACAGTGGGGATCGAAAGTTTGGGCACCCCAGCTAAAAATTTGTATTAATGTGCATAAAGAAGCCAAGGAAAGATGGAAAAATCTCCAAAAGGCATCAAATTACAGATTAGACATTCTTATAATATGTCAACAAAAGTTAGATTTTATTTCCATCATTTACACTTTCAAAATAACAGAAAACAAAAAAATGGCATCTGCAAAAGTTTGGGCACCCTGCAGAATTTATAGCATGCACTGCCCCCTTTGCCAAGCTGAGACCTGCTAGTGTCATGGATTGTCCTCAATCATCGTCTGGGAAGACCAGGTGATGTCAATCTCAAAGGTTTTAAATGCCCAGACTCATCTGACCTTGCCCCACGAATCATCACCATGGGTTCTTCTAAGCAGTTGTCTAGAAAACTGAAACTGAAAATTGTTGACGCTCACAAAGCTGGAGAAGGCTATAAGAAGATAGCAAAGCGTTTTCAGATGTCAATATCCTCTGTTCGGAATGTAATTAAGAAATGGCGGTCATCAGGAACAGTGGAAGTTAAAGCAAGATCTGGAAGACCAAGAAAAATATCAGACAGAACAGCTTACAGGATTGTGAGAAAAACAATTCAAAACCCATGTTTGACTGCACGATCCCTCCAGAAAGATCTGGCAGACACTGGAGTTGTGGTACACTATTCCACTATAAAGAGATATTTGTACAAATATGGCCTTCATGGAAGAGTCATCAGAAGAAAGCCTCTTCTACGTCCTCACCACAAAAATCATTGTTTGAACTTTGCAAATGAACATATAGACAAGCCTGATGCATTTTGGAAACAAGTTCTGTGGACCGATGAGGTTAAAATTGAACTTTTTGGCCGGAATGAGCAAAGGTACGTTTGGAGAAGAAGGGGCACAGGATTTAATGAAAAGAACCTCTGTCCAACTGTTAGGCATGGGGTTGGATCAATCATGCTTTGGGGTTGTGTTGCAGCCAGTGGCACAGGGAACATCTCACGAGTAGAAGGAAAAATGGATTCAATAAAATTTCAGCAAATTTTGGATGGTAACTTGATGCCATCTGTGAAAAAGCTGAAGTTAAAGAGAGGATGGCTTCTACAAATGGATAATGATCCTAAACACACCTCGAAATCCACGGGGGATTACATCAAGAGGCGTAAACTGAAGGTTTTGCCATGGCCTTCACAATCTCCTGACCTCAACATAATTGAAAATCTATGGATAGACCTTAAAAGAGCAGTGTGTGACAGACAGCCCAGAAATCTCAAAGAACTGGAAGACTTTTGTAAGGAAGAATGGGCAAAGATACCTCAAACAAGAATTGAAAGACTCTTGGCTGGCTACAAAAAGCGTTTACAAGCTGTGATACTTGCCAAAGGGGGCAGTACAAGATATTAACTCTGCAGGGCGCCCAAACTTTTGCAAGACGCCATTTTTTTGTTTTCTGTTATTTTGAAAGTGTAAATGATGGAAATAAAATCTAACTTTTGTTGACATATTATAAGAATGTCTAATCTGTAATTTGATGCCTTTTGGAGATTTTTCCATCTTTCCTTGGCTTCTTTATGCACATTAATACAAATGTTTAGCTGGGGTGCCCAAACTTTCGATCCCCACTGTACCTATACAGTAGAGGGGATGTATCAACGTATCAAAGACCCTCCTGCTCACCTTTAGTGATACCGTTGTGATTTCAGGTGTGATTTGGGAATTGAAATTGCACCTGAAATCGTATCTAATGAATGTGAATGTCAGTGTCTTAACATTTGCGATTTGCTGCAGCGCAATTTCTAAAGTAGTTTTTGCATTACTTCTTCTGCAGTTTTGTTGCGATTTCACATACAGAGAATATTATTATTATACAGGATTTATATAGCGCCAACAGTTTGCTCAGCGCTTTACAATATAAAGGGAGACAATACAGCAACAATACAGTTCAATACAAGAGGGTTAGGAGGGCCCTGCTCCTTGGAGCTTACAATCTAAGAGGGAGGGGCTGGTGGTACAAAAGGTAATAACTGTGGGGGATGGACTGATAGGAAGAATAGAGGATTTAGTTATTAGTGGAAGGCAGGATAGGCTTCCCTGAAGAGATAGGTTTTCAGTGATCGCCTAAAATTGGGGAGAGTTGGCAATAGTCAGATAGATTGGGGTAGAGAGTTCCAGAGGATGGGGGGGGGCTCTGGAGATGAGCATGGAAGGAGGAGACAAGGGAGCTAGAGAGCAGGAGGTCGTGGGAGGAGCGGAGAGGACGGTTTGGGTGATATTTGGAGACGAGATTGGTGATGTAATTTGCGGCAGAGTTATAAATGGCTTTATATGTTATTGTTAATGTTTTGAATTGTATCCGTTGGACAATGGGAAGCCAGTGGAGGGATTGGCAGAGAGGGGGGGCAGATATGGAACGGTTAGTAAGGTGGATGAGTCTGGCAGCAGCATTCATGATGGACTGAAGAGGGGATAGCCTGCGGTGAGGTAGGCCAATGAGGAGTGAGTTACAATAGTCAAGGCGAGATATAACAAGGGAGTGAATAACTCCCAAGGGGCTTGAGACATCATCACCTTGGTTTTCCCTGAACCTGTCCATGTGTACACTGCTTGTGAGGAGGAGCTGTTACCACGGAATTTTTATGTGAGTTACCAATAAAGAAGAATATCTTTTATATTGTGACTGGTTTTCTGGAGAAAAGTGGAGGAAGTGACCCTAGTCTTTGGAGAAAATTGATGAGAGGAGAGTGTAACCCAGAGTGGTTAATCTGCCCTGCTGTTTCTGAGATAGGGTAATTACCCATCCTCATTAGAGTTGGAGAGTGGTGATCTGGGCTTTGGTTATCACCTTTTATATATATATTTTTGGGTGTGGTGTTATACACTGGCAGTATTATCTGTGGAGTGGTTTTCACACATTGCATTGCTTATCCTATGTGAATGTGCTTTCACTCATATTGTCACTTCACTTAGGTGTTTTGACACTTGGTTTGAGTATACACGTTTATTTTGCATGCTGCACAGTGAGTGGCACGTGTGTTTTATTATTTAAGGTATGACACTATGTCGAGTTTTTTTCCTTTTTGAGGTGCACGAATATCAGGATGTGCGGGTATTAAGAAGGTTTTGGTGATGAAAGAAGAAGAAAAAGTCTATGTTTTGTGAGGATTATTTTTGGGATTTTTGATTTTTATTTTGGACACGGTGGGACTTTGGACATAATTTTTTCTTTTTTTTTTTTTTTTATACATAATTTTTATAATTTTTGGTTTTATTTCATTTAATTTGATGTATCTGCTCAAAGAAAAGTCACATATATATTGTTAAGCTGGCCTTCAAGGGTGAAGGTAGATCACTTTTCTGGGATATTATAGGTTTAAGTGTTGTGATATAGAAGTATAAGGGAGTGAATAAGTTGCTTAGTGGTTTCCGAGGTTAAGAACGGGCGTATCTTGGAGATGTTGCGGAGGTGAAGTCTACAAGATTTGGACAGTGATTGGATTTGGGGCTGAAAGGACAGATGGGAGTCCAAGATTCACCTAGTACCCTGGCATGAGGGGAGCATATAATGGAAATTGCACTGTAAATTGCAAGAAATCCTTGAAAATCTTCACAAGTAGTAATAAAGTCTTCAGAAATCACATCTGAAATCACGCTGAAATTGCACACAAATTGCGTGATTTTAAATCGCAGCGGTGTGACCGGTGACTTATCTGAATTTTATTTAATACATCGTTGCCAAATTCTGCAAGTTTCTGACATTTGCCATGAATATGGCAGTCTCTTATCTAATGACTGTGCTGTGTCATTTTTCTCTTCAGTGGTAGTTGTGAGTTTACAATAGGGATGAGGTTTGAATTTTCCACTACCATCGGTTTGAGGTGAATCCTGTTGACCGAGAGGTCCTGGCGACTTTATGTGCAGATTTACCCAGGAGAATTTTTTGTACACCGCAATGCATTGCATGACCGGGATGCTTAGAAGGCCAATGATTGGACTTCTGGTTAAGACAGGAAGGCAGAGAACAGCCATAGTGTCAGTGTATTGAAAGGTGCTGCAGAGAAAGGCGAGGGAAGCTGACAAACTGAATAGGAAGAGAGTAGGATCAGGTAGGAAATGGTACTTTAACCACTTGCCCTCCAGAGAATTTACCCCCCTTCCTGACCAGACCATTTTTTGCATTACAGCACTGCGTTATTTTAACTGACAATTGCGTGGTCATGCAACACTGCACCCAAATTAAATTTATGACATTTTTTCCTCAGAAATAGAGCTCTCTTTGTGGTATTTGATCGCCAGTGCGGTTTTTTTATTTGCACTATAAACGAAAAAAGACCGACAATTTTGAAAAAAAAAAAAAGCAATATTTTTGGCTTTTTGCAATAAAACATATCTAATTTCGTCATAAATTTAGGCCAAAATGTATTCTGCTACATGTTTTTGCTGAAAAAAAATCCCAATACATGTAAATGAATTGGTTTACATGAAAGGTATAGCATCTACAAATGGCGGTATATATACTGAAATTGTTTTTTTTATACTAGTAATGGCGGTGATCAACAACTTATAGCGGGACTGCAGCGGGCACTGACTAACACTGACACTGGGGGGGAACTGACTAACTGCCACTGACATCACCAGTGACACTAACAGAGTGATCAGTGCTAATAAAAAGCACTGACTCTTTACTAATGACACTGGGCAGGAAGGGGTAAACATCTGGGGCAATCAAACGGTTAAGTGTGTGCTGTGTGTGTTTCACATTATGTGCTATGTGTGTTTTACTATGTAAGCATTCTGCTTTGTATTGCTCTGCTATACAGAGCAATACAAAGCAGCATGCTGGTGCTGACGGGAGAGATCTTCCCCAGGAGACTGAAGGTGGCTTGTTCCTGGCCACTACCTACTCCCTTTTACCTTAAGTAACCACACAGACAACAAAACTGGAGTTAATGGGCCAAATGGCCTTTTATGACAACCATCAATAACTAACATTTAAATAACGAAAACACAGTATAACATAAGTTTTCAAGGTCCCAATAGGCATCAAGAAAGAGAATACCTACATCCTGCTTAACTAGGCCTCCAGCCGAAACACCACCGACTTGGAGACACCACCGCAGATACCCCCATCAGAACAACTGGAAGCTGTACCTCAGACGGGTCCCTACAAAGTACCTTTCTTGTGCTCACAGTAACCTACAAGGACCTTGCACCCTGCCGGCTGCTCCCCAGCACCAACTGGCACAACCACCACCAAAAACAAACCATGAAACAACGGGTGGGCAGGAAGAAAGTTTGCCTTGTCAAAACCATCTTCTGACTGACCCTCTGAAGACCCCCTGCAACACCCTGTCAGACCACCCCCTGTGGCTCCATCTGCTCCCTCCTTAAAGCACTTAGACTCCTCCCTTAACTAATGGGACTCTCCTCTCCCAATCCCCTTTAACCCCTGTCATGCCGGTCCTTTGTTCATCTCTTCTTCTTTTCTTCTACTTCAGGCCTCCCTGTATTTTTTACATACAGACCTCTCCGCTGTCAGTGTTTCTCGGCGATCACCGGGTGCAATCTCCGGACCCGGTGATCGACAGCTGTAGCTGCGTGCGCCGCCCTACCCGGAAATACAAAATCACGTATATATACGTGATTTTGTGCAGCGCTGCCGCCCTGTAGCTGTATATCTGCTATAGGGGGTTCAGGAAGCGGTTCATTGTGATTCCAATCTTTGAACAACCATCCTTTTTGTCGTTTTTTTTCTAGGCATACACTGGTTAAACCTGTCATCCCTGATTAAATCTTTTGCTGTATCCTAATTCTTGCAGTAGTGTAGTAGCAATTTTGGCAAACCAGATAACTCCGGACACGGACTGGAGGAATACAAATGATTTATTAAAAACAGCGCTGTTTTGACTTTGCCTTATGCTCTCATCTGCTAAGTGAGTTATAGAAAACAAGCGTATATACCAATGATTACGTCACAGGGCATACATTTCTTCTTTCACTTTCTTTTACTTTCAACAGGCTTTCTAAACTCTGCAGAATAACCTTGGACAGCAGCTGCAGATAAGAATCCCAGCTACGAACTGGTACAACATAACACTCACAGGAATTAATGGAGGGGAGAAGATGAGCCAAAAACCTTGCTTTGACAAACACAGTCTGCTAGAAGTGTTAGAGTTTAAAGGGGAACTTTGCCCTATCTGGGTGCTACCACAGTAGAGTCTGTGCTCTTTATCTCCATTACATTTTGGCCTAGGCCTACTCAAAATTGTCCTGATGATGGCCAGTTTTACAGTGCTGTGTCCTCTGCAATTTCTTTATTCATGTAATAAAATACGTTTGCTTGTACTCTATGGGGTTGATTAACCTAAGGTAAATAGGCTGCGTACTGCAAGTGCAGTTGCTTTAGATCCGAAGGGAAGCTCTGAAATGAGGCGAAGCTGTGCTGATTTCTATCATCCAATCATGTGCAAGCAAAAATGCTGGTTTTTTTTTCCTTGCATGTTCCGCTCAGGTCTACAGCAACTACGCTTTTAGTGCACAGCCTATTTGCCTTTAGTAAATCAACAGCTTTATTTCTAATGCATTGTGTGTATTCCTTGTCTTTAGCACATTTTTGTCCAATTTCCTTTTTGAAAATGTCCTGCTGCTGGCTAATTTTCCATTGCTGTATCATCTCTTAATTCCTAATGAGAGTATGATAGAAACTGACCAGGCAAGATAGTTTTGTATCATCAAGAACAAGGACAGCCTCAATGAACTACTGGCCAAGTTCTATCTGTTGTTCTGTTACTGCTTGTGATAAAAAGCATGTGTCACTGCAAAAGGAACTGGAGAAAAAGACATTTTCAAACCGAAATAGCCATATCAAGCTATTTGTAAGAAAACCCTCAAAAAACAAAAAACAACAAAACGATTTCACAACCAATTGTGCTTTGCCAGGGAACACTGTTGCTGTGAAATTTGTATTGTTCTCTGATACAACATACAGCTTTAGAGAATGCGATTTAAAAGATTTGTATTTTCAATGTTACCTTCAAAGCCAAATGAAAAGACCCTCTCCTGATGTATGGTATTTCATTTTTTTTTCATGGTTAAATGATCCTTATGGTAGTGCCCAGCTGCACAACACCTTTTTTTGACAGCAATTTGCCTATTGGCCCTTAAAATGAGAATGTACTTACATGACTCATATACTGTATGCCTCCCCTTTCCCCATAGGCATTAACTGGATTTAACATTTTGAGTAAATTAGAATTTACTTAGGCAGACCAGAGATGGTGTAAATTTTCTTTCCTGCAACCATGGGTGTTGACAGGGGAATCCCTCACGCCAAGCCGATGGGGTTGCTTCACTAAAACTGGAAAGTGCAAAATCTGGTGCAGCTGTGTACGGTAGCCAATCAGCTTCTAACTTCAACTTGTTCAGTTAGGCCCCTTTTACATGGGCGTTCCATTTTTCTCATCAGTTCAGTCACATTTCTTCCAAGAAAAAAACTTGTCAGTTTACATCCATTTTTCATCAGTTTATATTCATTTTTCCATCCGTTTCCATCTGTTTTATATCCGTTTACATCAATTTTTCATCTGTTTTCATCTGTCTACATCCGTCTTCCATCCGTTTATATCCTTTTTTTGTCCGTTCTGGTTTTTTTTTTACAGAAGAAAAATATGGTTTTCTTCCGTTCAAAAAAATGGATGTTAATGGATATGGACCATAAATGGATGTAAACGGATGATCATGACTCATATATGCCTCCCCTTTCCCCATAGGCATTAATTGGATTTAACATTTTGAGTAAAATTAGAATTTACTTAGGCAGACCATAGATGGTGTAAATTTTCTTTCCTGCAACCATGGGTGTTGACAGGGGAATCCCTCACGCCAAGCCATTGGGGTTGATTTACTAAAACTGGAAAGTGCAAAATCTGGTGCAGCTGTGCACGGTAGCCAATCTGCTTCTAACTTCAACTTGTTCAGTTAGGCCCCTTTTACATGGGTGTTCCATTTTTTTCATCAGTTCAGTCACATTTCTTCCAAGAAAAAAACTTGTCAGTTTACATCCATTTTCATCAGTTTATATCCGTTTTTTTCATCCGTTTTCCATCCGTTTCCATCTGTTTTATATCCATTTACATCAATTTTTCATCTGTTTTCATCTGTCTACATCCGTCTTCCATCCGTTTATATCCTTTTTTTGTCCGTTCTGGTTTTTTTTACAGAAGAAAAATAGGGTTTTCTTCCGTTCAAAAAAATGGATGTTAATGGATATGGACCATAAATGGATGTAAACGGATGATCATTCATTTACATCTGCTAGTCCATAGAAATATGGTTGTCCGTTTTTCATCTGTAAATGGACAGATGAAAGATGGACATACGGAACGCCTGGGAGAAAGAGGCCTTAACCACTTCAAGTCCGGACACTTTCACCCCCTTCCTGTCCAGGCCAATCTTCAGCTTTCAGTGCTGTCACACTTTGAATGACAATTGTGCGGTCATGCAACACTGTACCCATATGAATTTTTTACCATTTGTTTGAGACACATAAAACTTTATTTTGGTGGTATTTTTTCACCACTGGGATTTTTATTTTTTTGCTATAGAAATGAAAAAGTCCAAACAATTTGAAAAAAAAATTGTTTTTCTTATAAAATTTTGTAAATAAATAATCTTTATACTAAATTGCTGGCCTTTTTTAAGTGAAGAGGCTTGTGCAAGCTATATAAAATTTAATACAGAAATAGTAGTTTTGCCATAGGCTTTCTGAGTAGCGTTGCAGCCTCGTATCACAAGGTCCTGCTCTCTGCAACCTTCCTCTTATGCTCCAATATATATTTGAATCTGCAGTGAGTTTAAAATGTGGCGCAGAAACCAGAAAACTAAGAAAGTAAAAGTAAAAAACGGCAAACAGTGTGGCCAGCTAACATTAAAGTGACCCTGTTGCTTCCAAAAAAATGAAACAAGGAAATGTCTTTACTGCTGCCGGAAAGATCTTCTGCATGTAATGCTTCCTTCTACTGCCCCTACGTTAGTGCTGCACAAACTATTGACATGTGTAAGGGTGGATGAAACCAAAGTGAATACATCTTTTCGGAAACACTATGTTGCTGTATAATGTGACATGTCGGGAAGGCGTTCATTGTAAAGTTACTGGATGGTCCACTTGAAGGACGAGTGGTAGGGTTTTCGAGATGTATATGTGAACTCTGTTTCCTCTTGTACCAAAAATTGTATTGTAACTGTAATGTCTACCTTCATTTTGTAAAGCGCTGCGCAAACTGTTGGATCTATATAAATCAGGGGCGGACTGACCATTTGGAAACTCAGGCACTGCCCAAGGGCCCGGGGTCAGTAGGGGGGCCCATGAGATGCCCCTGGTACCTTTTTCATAGTCTTTTTTGAGTTTGGGCAAGGACACAGGGGCCCCATTATCCCCTATTGCCCGGGGGCCCCATGAATTATCAGTCCACCCCAATATAAATCTTGTATAGTAATAATAATAAAAAAAAACATGATCACCTACAATAAATAGTCTCATCAGAGCGTGTCAATCTTTTAAACCAGTACTTGTCAACTTATGAGCTAAAGGGGGCCTCAAATTCAGCTCCTGACATCACCAAAGGGACGCACATAATGTTCAACATATGCAATACCTGAGAGGACTGTCAGAAATTGAAGACCTCATAGAGGAAATGAGGGTCGGGGAGTGTGGACATGGTACATGTTTGGCTGGGATATGCTGCAGAAGGCAACACAAAGCCGGGAATATGTTACATTTGGCTAGAAGAGATCACTACTATTAATCTAATCAATGTTCCCACTACAGATTGCTGAGGTCCAAGGGCCGCACATCATGTACCAAAGGGCTGCATGTGGACCTCGGGCCGCAGGTTGGGCACCAGGGTCCTATAGGCTCTCTGTTATGCATTGTTTATAATTATATTTGGACATGGAGGCAGGGCAGGTCTACCACTCCGGGGGGGGGGGGGGGGGTGATTACCCAAAATGGACTGCCATCTCTAATGACATGAAACCTCCCAACTCTCCTGTTACCCCAGAGACCATGTACACTTACACCTCTTGCACACTGCAGCTTGAAAAAGCTCAGTACAACGTTTGTTTTTGTTTTTTTTTACTGAGGTAAAATGTAGCCCATTATTTACAATGTGTCTGTGCGCACAGGCGCCTAAACAAGCCTGGCGTATTCCTCTCAGTAAAAAAAAATGAAAAATCAGCATTTTTGATCAGTAATTTATGGTGCGTGCGAAAACACGCAAATGCACACAAATACGTACATATGAGGATAAATATTAGAGTTTTCCCTAAGAATATATTGTGCGCACAAATGCGCAAACACGCACAAATAAGTGCAGGAATATAAGCAAATATGCGTAAAATAAACTCCTGAAAAGTACGTCCAAAAAAGCAGATGCTCAAACATCAGGACCATGTGCAAGAGACCAGGGCTGCTGTCAGAAACCACAGGGCCCAAAGAGAACAAAGTTTACCATGCTTCAGTTATGAATGAACACAGTGATTGGTACTGATCACTCATTGTGTTCATTCAGGAAAGGTAGGGGCTGGTAAATGTGAGGAGGGAAGCCAGCAGCACAGTGGGGGGCACACAGGGGTGCCTGGGAAGCATGGGGAAATGTATAGTGCAAAGGGAGGGTGATGGGTGTGGTGGGGGGCAATTACTGGAAACGATCCCCTGTATGGCTCTCTCTACAGCAGCTGAAAGCCAGTGGGTAACGAGAGGAGGAAAAGCCAGCTTTCAGCTGCTGCGGAGAGAGTCATACAGAGGATCGGTTCCAGTAATCCAGTAATTACCCCCCCACCGTGCCGATCACCCTCCCTGCCCACATCCGATTCACCCAGCTGCCTGGGCCCCCCTGCTGGCTTGGACCCTATACAGGAGGACTGGTGGTACCCCCTTATCCGCGGCCCTGCAAGAGGCCTTCAGCAGCTTAATGGCAGTGTTTTTTTTATTCCTGAAAAGAAATAGATGCTTTTTTTTAAACTTTTGTTTCTGCTGCACCATTAATTTCGGTGTGAACTATACCTGGAATACATATAGGAAAACACTTCCAGTCCTGGCAGGATTTGGGGGGGAATCTCCCCAAAGATGAAAGAAGCTGCAATAAATTCCCTTCCCTCATCTGCCCCAAACAGTTTTGTGATTTTTTTGCTATTCACGCCAAAGTAGACAGTTTTGGGTTTTTTTTAATAAGAAATCTTTATTTTACACAGTAAAAATAAGAAACGTTGGCTGTCCTAGGAGACTCTCTTGCTGACTCTCTTGTAGACGATGTCTTTTACAGTCATAACCTGAAAGAAAACAACAGACGGAGTTTACTCATTATTAATCAAAAAATGATGTAAAAACATATACTCTGAATTTACTCTGACACTAGGCTCACACCTAAGCGTTTTCCACAGCGTTTTGTAGAAACGCACTACGGTCCATTTAACATGATTTCCTATGGGACAGGTTCACATCTCCGCGTTTTCACCCTGTGCGTTTTTTGGAAAGGGTCACGGACTTTTTTAACAACTTCAAGTCCGGACACTTTCAGCCCCCTTCCTGTCCAGGCCAATTTTCAGCTTTCAGTGCTATCACACTTTGAATGACAATTGCGCGGTCATGCAACACTGTACCCATATGAATTTGTTTAGCATTTATTTGAGACAGATAAAACTTTATTTTGGTGGTATTTATTCACCACTGGGATTTTTATTTTTCTGCTATATAAGTGGAAAAGTCCAAACATTTTGAAAAAAAAAGTGTTTTTCTTATAACATTTTGCAAATAAATAATCTTTCTTCATATATCTTGGCCAAAATGTATTCAACTATCTTTTTAGTAAAAAAAAAATAACCCAAATTAGTTTATATTCAAAAATTATAATTTTTAAAAAATTTTTTTGACATTTGTATTTTATTTTTTTATATTATTATTTATGTTTTTTTAACTTACTTGTCACCCTAGCAGTACAGTGTCAATTCCCACCATTGGGGAGAATTCCCTGTCTCAATGACACCATGGTGACACTGTACTACTTGTGGGGGGTGATGAAGATTTTTTTTTTTTTACACTGATTGCTTTTACACCCATTAAGGCTGTAATAGCAATCATTTCTCCTTCTCTCTGGCTGCATTCTTGTAGCCATTGAGAAATACTGTGTGAGCTGTGATTGGTCACAACTTGTCACATGGTATAAGGCTGTTGTGAATAGCCTTGTACCATGTGACCTCTGTGATCATTCACAGATTTCACAAGTAGTAAGCAATGATGTCAGAAGTGACATCTTGCTTACTACTATTCATATGATCACTGATTGGCCAATCAGTGAACACATGATCAGGACCTCGTATAGCGTTTGGTGTTCCACTGCTCCACTGTTTCCAGAGGACAGAGTGGTCACCTGATTGTGGTGCAGCACACACAAGCAGGGAGTGGGGAGAATGTTTAAAAACGGCCATCCGCCTCTGCACTGCTCCCGTCCGGCCGTTTATATACATGGGCGGGACGGCAAGTGGTTAAATGCAAAAAGTTGCATTTTTGGCTCTATAGACTGCAATGGAAATGATACAGAAAAGCATGTAATGTGTTTTTGCTGCCTTTTTGCATTTTAAATATGCCTAGCAACAAGAACCCACCCCCCCCCCCCCCGCATCAAAAACAAATGTGCAAAAACGCAACGCAAAACGCACTGCAGAAACGGATTAAATGCAAATTGCATAGGTGTTAACCTAGCCTGATGTCACATGCAATTACTTCTGATCAAACCCAACTTCAGACAGAATTATTTTTTATGGTTCAAGCCCCTTTCAGATTTGTATTGCTGTCTATGACACCATTGGGGAGATTTCCCTGTCTCAATGACACTTGTTCTGCCTCACCCACATGTATTTTTCCGTTGCTGTACTGAACTGAATCAAGTTACTATTGCTTGATGTGCGGTGGGTTTGGACCATTCCAACTATTTTACTTCATGGTTTGTCCTCCCTTTCTGTCCCTGTTTCTTCCATGTTCCCTCAGTGAGTGTTAGTCCTTTGCAGAGACAGGACTCAGGCAAGTCAGTGGGGTTGATTTACTAAAGGCAAATAGGTTGTGCACTCCAAGTGAAAGTGCAGTGGCTCTAGATCTGAGACGGACATGCAAAGAAAATAAAAAAAAAAACCAGCATTTTTACTTGCACATGATCGGATGAAAGAAATCAGCAGAGCTTCACCTCATTTCAGAGCTTCCCCTCGGATCTAAAGCAGCTGCACTTGCAGTACACAGTATATTTACTTCTAGGAAGTCAACCCCAGTGTCTTCTTACACTTCAAAGAATTGGAAAACATCCCATGTACTGCAATTATCTGAAGTAAAACTGTGTTGGATTCAAATTCTGTGTCTTGTAAGGCCTCATGCACACTGGACCTTAACCGCTTGCCAGCCGCCCTATGGCAGACAGCATGTATATATGCGTGATATTGCATGTCTGGGTAGGGGTGCTACTCACGCCTCCATTAGCAGCTACAGCTGTTGATCACCGGGTCCCGGCCGGTGACTACCCGCCGCCAACTGGCGATCACCGAGTATCACTGACTGGGGAGAGGTCTGTATGTAAAGAATACAGATCTCTCCCCTCTCAGTTCCAGCACGCTGCTTTGTATGGCTCTGCACCGCCCCTTCTTTCCCTCTTCTCTCCCTGGCACCGGCATCTCAACTGTGGGCACCAGGCTGTGACAGCTTCACAGCCGGGTGCCCACTGCGCATGCGCGAGTCGCGCTGCACATCCTGATTGGTCCGGCCGTCTTCTGGGACCTGTGAAGGTTACCAGGAGACTGTGGGAGGAAGGAGCCTGTAACTGTCAAAAGGTGCCAAATATAGCAGTGGAGGGGGGAAGGAGGCAAACAAGCGGAGCTTCCACTTTTGGGTGGAACTCCACTTTAAGTGTAACGGTGGGCAGTGGTATCCCGAGGCAGGTGCGATGGGGGTGCGCGCTGCACCGGGTGACACCTACCGCACGGGGTGACACAGGACCTGCTCCACGAAAAGGTAAGTTGTAAAGCAAGCTGACGATCCCCGCAGGATGGATCGGATCTGCAGATTGGGGAGCATAATGGATCGGACTCCGATCCATTATGCTCAATCCGCAGATCCGATCCATCCTGCGGGGATCGTCGGCATGCAACCTATATGGGGTGACACTGGACCCGCTCCATGAAAAGGTAAGTTGTAAAGAAAGCTGACGATCCCCGCAGGTTGGATCGGATCTGCGGATTGGGGAGCATAATGGATCGGAGTCCGATCCATTATGTTCAATCCGCAGATCTGATCCATTCTGCGGGGATCGTCGGAGGGGGTGTCACCAAGTGTTACCGCACCGGGTGACACCAATCCTAGGGACACCCCTGACTGTGGGACATATCAATGAAGTTTGGTTATCAGTATCAGCAATACTGTCGTTCCACTGCCCACCAGCGTTTGCATTCTATTCCATTATAATGATTCCAGAGCTGCATCCATTTGTATCTTTTATATCTGCCCTGACGTCAGGTATGGATTATCGCACAAATCTTACATTGGTTAGAAGATCGCCAGAAAGTTCGGTGACAGAGGTGACTCCTTTCAGTTTCACGACAAGCTTGTCACCCTCTAGATTGACGGTAGTCTGAAACAGACAATAGAGTATGTAATCTTTATGTTTTTATAAATAATATTTCTTTTACCTTTTATAAATAAATGTTTTATCAATCAAACATGAGAAATATGGAGGCAGACCTTTGTCTGGAAATGCTAGCTTCCTGGCTGCCTGTGGCTGCAGTACTTACTGACCCGGAACAAGCCTGCAGATCAGAAATATCAGAGCGCAGCAAGAACTCCCAGTCCGTGTACTTTGTCCAGGCCAATGATCCAGAAGGGACTGAAGCCATGAGAACATGGTGGCCCGGCAATGTGCATTTTCAGCAATTGCATCCTGCATCTTTATCTCAGTACAGATTTCCTTTCATTTTTTTTTCTTTTTTGATGAACTGCAATTTCTGTTATTTTTGGGAAAAGGGGCACCCGATATCTTTCTACAAACAGGAATATGCGTACAGGTGCTCAAAAGCCAATTCCAATAGAAACTGATATTCCAGTTTGCGGTGACCATAGACCTTACAATCTAATTTCACAATGTCTTTAAGGCTCCATTCACATCTGTGCATTTTGAATCCCATTTGAAAGAACCCTTAGGCTCCGTTCACATCTGGGCGTTTTCAATCGCAGGCGATTTCAAAGTGCTCTCCTAAAATAAAAAATTGCACAATGTAGATTTCAAATGCCATTCATTTTAACGGCACTTAAATATGCGGTGTGCTTCTGCCGGGTTTGTCATGTGATAAATCGCGCTGCAATCGCAGAAAACAGCATCAAGAAAAGGTTTGACGCCAAAATAGAGCAGGAGCTTCTTTTGGGTGACAAGCTTCACCCGATGCAGTTTGCTGTGATTTCAGCACGATTTGTTGCATGACAATCACAGCAGAGCTGCACCTCGTTTTTGGTTGCCATTAAAATGAATGGCATCTGCAATTTGCATACTGCGATTTGTCATTTTAGTAGAGTGTTTTTAAATTGAAGGCAGAATCGCGACAATTCTGCCCGAAATTCAAAACACTTAGATGTGAACTGAGCCTAAGGGTCCATTCAAATGGGCTTTCTAATTAGGTCCATCTTATTAAGGGTCTTGTGTGGGTTTATGGGCCAGTGCACATAAATGGATCAGAAGACTATCCAGGTCTAGAAAATTAAAACTGCATCCTTCTTGGTTTTTCTGGATCTAAACATCTCTTAGATTGTAAGCTCCAAGGAGCAGGGCCCTCCTAACCCTGTTGTATTGAACTGTATTGTTGCTGTATTGTCTCCTGTTATATTGTAAAGTGCTGAGCAAACTGTTGGCGCTATATAAATCCTGCATAATAATAATAATAATAATGACAGAGGTAGCCTGATGTAAACAAAGACATGTTTGTTTACATCTGGATGCCCATAGAGTCATCACGGGTCCGCCACGTCCAATGTCAACCTGTGGACACAAACCGAACAGGTATGGCTGTAAAAAAAAAAAGGACATCTGCCCGTTCTGCTCCAGTTTAGCAAGGGATCTGCTCATGGATCGCTTGCTGAAGTGAATGGATGAAGCCCATGTGAAAGGGTCCATAAGCGGTTCATATGCTATACAACCTGATTGTACAACCTCTGTACAGTCTTCTTTAGATCTACTAAAACTATGCAACATGAGGACAAACCTAAGCAATGAATTGTATTTGTATCCAATCAGGCACTACACAGTTGATTGTAGATCGCAAGGAGATTTTTCATTCAGATTGTATAGGGTTTGGTCAGCTTTAGATTTGCCAGAACAATGTGTAATATAAGCAGAATAATGCCAGACCCCTTGTGATGTTCTATGTATTTGGTGGACCTGCACTTTGCTGGGTTACTTCTGGACCAGGGTCTTCTCGCTGTTGCGCTCACTACTTGGAACATCGGTTACTGAGGACCCTTGGCTGGCCCTCCTGCACTTTAAACCCTTGAACATTACTAAACGCCAATTTCAGTTGGTCCACTTTGTCCTACTAACGTCTAAACTTACAATTTCTAAGGGGTGGAAGAGGCAATTCACCCATTTTTCAGAAGGTGGCTCTCGCCTGGTTGGCATTATTTTTAATGAGCAATTGACTAGTATTCTTACTAATACTCATGCTAAATTTCTTCAAACCTAGAGCCCATGGCTCACATGCCAACATCCATCGATTCCTTTGGCGAGCCTGACAATCACATAAGTGGCCTCCCAGTGAGAGGAACACTCCCTGTGTCACATCCCCCTCCCATTCCTCTCCCCCTTTCTTTTCTTCCTATTTCTTTTTCCAATGGAACCTAAGTTTCCGTTACCAGACAGATACCATGTCTGTCCCCCAGGTTAATCAATATTATCGGCCTTATGGCTGCCATCTCCTTCATTGTTTTGCTATATTGACCAATCATTGACAGTGGCACCTTACTGTTTGTATGATTTATGTAATGATCATGTCTTTGTCAGTATATTGGTTGCAGTTTTTAGGCATCAATTTGAACACTGATTTGTATCTCTCTTTAAAACAAAACAAAACATATTGAAAAGAAGTATAAGCAGAATAAACTATAGCTTTGAATACAGCTTCACATGTGTACCTTGATCTTCTCATCAGTCAGTGTTTCTAAATCAGTCTCCTCGCCAATAGTGAACTCATTAAGTAGGATTTTGGGCCCTGTGGTCACTTTGATCACAAAGTGATTCCCAGTCTGCACAATTTCTGTCACACTCTTCACATCTTTTCCTTTCTGGATCAAATCATCAGGAAGACCTGCAGAAATAGAGAGATCCCATGATCTTCAGATAATTTGGCCTACAAATGTGGATGACCAAGCTGACCGTTCATGCCTCTCAGCACCACCATTATACCTTATACATCCTGGGCACATACTGCCCTAAGCGTAAGTATGACATGGCTATATAGTGAATGGTGGGCTTGTCACATGAATATATGATACTATCCCTTATAAAGTCAAATGGAGAATCAAGGGTTCCCAATATGGCCTGCAAGGGGCTGGGCTGTGGAAACATTGCGATTTTTATGTGCCTAAATATCACTCAAACTGAGAAAAACATCAATAAAAGCACATTTTTATTTTCATATTAAAATAGACACATTATAAAAGCATATATTATCAGCTGCAATTCCAACATGAAAAATATACAATGAGACAAAAGTAGAACAGGTGGATTAACGCGTTTTGCCCAAAAAAGAGCTTCTTCAGGATCCTCTTGGTTGTTCATTATAGCAGTGTAGCCAAAAATATTGGTGCCAGAGATAAAAGAACAAATGATGAAAAGAAAAGAGCAGCATTTGGGGAATGTAACCCTACAGCACCAGATACAATGTCTTTGGCCTTTATCAACGTCATACATAGATCCCAATGTAAAGAGCCAGCAAGATATTTCCTGAATATGAATATATATATAATAACAGTCACTGCAATATAAGGGAATACAGGGCTGGATCTAGCCAGTCTGATGTGGGAGTTCAATAAAAAATGTCGAGGGGGGGGAGGGGGGGGGGCAGAGAATAGGGAGGTCATCAGGGCAGTGTACAGAGGTCAGCAGCACTGAGGATAGGGGACAGCAGGGCAGAGGACAGGGGTCAAAACTGGCAGGGCAGAGGACAGGAGTCACTGCTTGCAGGGCAGAGGACAGGGATTACTGCTGGCAGGGCAAAGGACAGGGGTCTCAACTGGCAGGGCAGAGGACAGGAGTCACTGCTGGCAGGGCAGAGGACAGGAGTTAATGCTGGCATGGCAGAGGACAGGGGTCACTGCTGGCAGGGCAGAGGACAGGAGTTAATGCTGGCAGGGCAGAGGACAGCAGTCACTGCTGGCATGGCAGAGGACAGGGGTCACTGCTGGCAGGGCAGAGGACAGGGGTCACTGCGGGCAGGGCAGAGGACAGGAGTCAATGTTGGCAGGGCAGAGGACAGGGGTCAATGTTGGCAGGGCAGAGGACAGGAGTCAATGTTGGCAGGGCAGAGGACAGGGGTCACGGCTGGCAGGGCAGAGGACAGGAGTCAATGCTGGCAGGGCAGAGGACAGGGGTCACGGCTGGCAGGGCAGAGGACAGGGGTCACGGCTGGCAGGGCAGAGGACAGGGGTCACGGCTGGCAGGGAAGAGGACAGGGGTCACGGCTGGCAGGGCAGAGGACAGGGGTCACGGCTGGCAGGGCAGAGGACAGGGGTCACGGCTGGCAGGGCAGAGGACAGGGGTCACGGCTGGCAGGGCAGAGGACAGGGGTCACTGCTGGCAGGGCAGAGGACAGGGGTCACGGCTGGCAGGGCAGAGGAGAGGGGTCACGGCTGGCAGGGCAGAGGACAGGGGTCACAGCTGGCAGGACAGGGGTCACTGCTGACAGGGCAGAGGAGAGGGGTCACAACTGGCAGGGCAGAGGACAGGGGTCACGGCTGGCAGGGCAGAGGACAGGGGTCACGGCTGGCAGGGCAGAGGACAGGGGTCACTGCAGGCAGGGCAGAGGACAGGGGTCACTGCTGGCAGGGCAGAGGACAGGAGTCATTTGTGCATATGTAACAAAAACCAGCAGATACACAGATAACTGGCTTCTGTTTTGGTTTAGTGCTATGCATATCCTTTAAATCTTAATTTCTTGCATATAGAAGCACTATTACACACATTAACCCCACATACTGTACCTATAGTTTGCTTTTATGTTGTTGGATACTGTGTGCTTTATAACGATCACAGTCTTATTAGGCAGTTTATGCCTCAATCTAGGGCCTGGCTGACACCTATGCATTTTATTGTGCATTTTGGGCTTTGCAGAAATGCACTAGTGTCCATTTAACATGGTTTCCTATAAGACAGGATCACATCTGTGCGATTTCAGCTGCTGCGTTTTTGGAAGGGGTCAGAGAGTTTTTTCTCGCAGAAGATTGCATTTTGGTGCTATAGACGTCAATGGAACATCACCAAAAATGCAACTGTTGTGTTTTTGGTGAGTTTTTGACGCGTTTTTGTCAATAGGAAAGTATTGAGTGCGACTTTGCTGCAACTTTACACTCTCTGGCAGTTAAGTCCCGTCAAAGTAGTGCATCGACTTTGAAAAAGTTCTTGCACTACTTTGGTGCAACTTTGAGTGCCAGAGAGTGTAAAGTTGCATTAAATTCGCAGTCAATACTTTCCTATTGACAAACCCCCCCACAAAACACACTGCAAAACGTTGCAGAAAAGTGCATCAATCGCAACACACACAGGTGTGAACCAGACCTTATGGGGTAATCTCATTCAGAAATGAAAAACTACAGCTAACTGCAGATTAAAGCTAGGCTGTGATTAGCACCATGGACACTCCATCACAGGTATAATCAAACCTGCTGGCAGCTGCTAATAGTAGCACAGGTTCAATCAGCTCCTTTATGTCTATTTGACCCCCATTCCTCTCATTACTTACTGTGGTGCTACAAGGAAATAATTAAAGCCCAACTCCAGAAAACTTGACAATGGTCCCTTGCAGTGGGACTGCTTGGGTACTGCTATGGTTCCTTGCTCATTTAGGACTAGGGGGACTTACTTCCCCAATCTTCTGCTCCTCTGCACTGCTAGACCAGTCCCCAGTTCATCTTCTCTACACTCCTGCAGTCTAAAGGTCCTGACACCATCAAGACCAATACATGGTCTGTAGCCCTGCACAGGACGTGATGACATCAAGGGACAGTCTATTGCTGGAGTATGGGGGGGTGCTGCCTGCCTGGGGAACCAAGGATCGGGCAAGCACTCTTCCTTATGCTAAACAAGCAATTAACTCTTAATTAGGCCCCACTACAAGGGATCATTTTCTAATTTCCTGGAATCGGGATTAAGGAGACTTCACCAGAAGCCGCTGCACATAAAAATAAAAAAACTGAAATAATTTATAACTGTACCAAAAACCTGATTTTGGGCTAACCTGTTTCTAATGTCATAATAAAAAGAGATGCTAGTTACATGTATTTGTACAAGGATACTGTATATGTGAAACCACACACTACTATCAAAGTGCCCCTGCTGATACAGTCCTACTATAATCTATAGGGGGAGTGGTATTAAGACATGTTCATCCACTCCCTCATCATATCACGACTCGACTACTGCAACTCCCTCCTCACTGGCCTGCCTCGCCGCTGGCTATCCCCACTTCAGTCGATCCTGAATACGGCTGCCAGACTCATTCACCTTTTCCGTTTATGCCACCCCCCTCTGCCACTCTCTCCACTGGCTTCCGATTGCACAATGAATCAAATTCAAAATCCTAACACTGACGTACAAAGCTGTCCACCATACTGCCCCGAACTACATCACTGACCTAATATCCAAGTACCACCCAACACGCACACTCCGATCCTCACAAGACCTCCTTCTCTCTAGTTCCTTGGTCTCCTCCTCCCATGCCCGCCTCCAGGACTTCTCCAGGGTGTCACCCATCCTCTGGAACTCCCTGCCCCAACCCATCAGATTATCACCTACTCTCCTCACCTTTAGGCGCACTCTGAAAACCCACCTCTTCAGGGAAGCCTACCCCACCCCCTGCTAACTTGCCAACCTCCTCCACTCTTCCTACCACTCCATCCCCCACAGCTATCTCCTCCTGTGCTACCATCCCCTCCCTCCTAGATTGTAAGCTCGAAAGAGCAGGGCCCTCAATTCCCTCATGTTTTGCATTGCATTGGTATTGTTCTGTCACATGTTCTGTCCCCCATTGTAATGTACAGCGCTGAGCAAACTATTGGCGCTTTATAAATACTGTATAATATTAATAATAATAATGTTCAAAATGAATGAACTGAGAAAAAAACATACCAGGAGATTACCCAGACCTGTAGGAGAGAGGATCCCAACACTATAAGGAGTATTTTTGGATACTATGATGATTCATTTATTGTAAGCAAATGAGAGAAGCTTGTGAATAAATAGCAGACCCCACTGTCTTATTTCTGGGGGAAGGTCTCTCCACCCATTGAACACAATGGGGCTTGTTAAAAATCAGTAATATAGTCAAGAACTCTGCTGTCTGGGAATCAGTTGAGTGGCCTCCAATGACATTTAATTCTGTGTGCCTGTTATGTTTAAATTTTGGGTTTTGCCACTAAAGACAGAGCCTGGGGGAATATCACAGGTCAACCAAATGAACTATACAGCATGTACATGTGCAGTTTTTTTCTTGGCCCGCTATGCTACCCAAATAAATGGACCTTCTAGGCTGGTTTTTAGGTGGTGGGGTCTTTGACAAGCAGTCTGGTTTGAACAATTTCACTTCTTGATAGGCAACTAACCCTTCAGGACTAATAACTTTCTTCGACGGGTCTGTTCTTTGCCTGTTTATGGTACCAATGAATTATTTTAACAAAAGAATCTTTTTTTTTTTTTTTAAATCAAAATTTAGCATATTAAGGGTCCATGCACACTGACTTGAAAAATACGCCTGTGCTCTTGGCAGAAAAAAACCCTCTAATTTTGAGCATTTTTTTGCACTAGCATTTAGGAGCATTTAGCATTTTTTTCTGCCAGAAATATGCTCTCAAAAACACAAAACAAAATTTTTTTTTCTGCCTCTAAACCTTGAGCTTAAAATATGCCTCTAAACCAGTGTTTCTCAACCTTTTTTCAGTCAAGGCACCCTTTAAAATTATGGACAGTCTTGAGGCACCCCATTCTAAAATGTGAAAACCTATTCTCATAGATTTATATAACGCAGCAACATCCACACATGTACGACACCCAACATTAGAGGTGATTTATTCTTCCACAGCAAATACACTTTTACACACTGGTACTGACTAGTATTCCAATGTTTCTCTTCTCCCTCAGTTTTTCTCCATCACTGAGCTAATGCTAGTCAAACTAGGATGTGCAGGCAGCTGACATCCTCTTTATCAATTGATGATGTCATTAGTTGTTAGGACGCTGGCAGCTAGAAGGTTGTGATGGTGCACAATGAAAATCTGTGACTTTGTGTAACTAAAAGGTCGGCTTGTTCCATCCGCTGGCATGTTTCCAAGTTTTGGGCAATTTTTAGATATTTTGCCAAGGCACCCCTGAAGAAACCTCAGGCACGGTTGGAAATTTGGAGGGTTGTACTAGAAGGAGTGATTTGGAGGTGGATTTGTGTTAGGGAGAGGGATTGGGAGGGGTAGGGAGGATTTATACTAATAGGGAAGATTGAGGAGGGTTGTGCTAGGAGGGGAAATTGGGGGCAAAATTAGTGCTACAAGAGTGGATTTGGGAGAATTGTGCTGGGAGAGGGGGATTTTGGTGGGGAGAGGCATTTTGCTCAGAGGGGAAATTTCAGGGATATAGGATTCATGCTAGGAGGGGAGACTTGGGGAGGGAGCTGAGAGGGGTACATTTTTTTGTTTAGGGAGAATTTTGACTTGTAAGGAGAATTTTTGCTTAGGTGGTAAGTGTGAACATTAGTGCTTACATTTTTTTTCTGGAGTAGAGGGAGGGGATTTTTGCTGACACACAATGCTCATACATTTGGGTGGGCGCTGTTTGGTATCTTTGCCTTCGGCGCTAGATGACCTTGTCCCAGAACTGTTACCATGCATGAGGTGTGTTGGGCTAGGTTCACATCATATACCAGCAATACCTAGTATTGCAGACAACATACAGTTGCCCCCCCCCCCTCATTCTACACATCAATGAATATCTTTAGTTTGCATTAGTAACAACTATACCAAAAAATGTCTTCTGATTGGTCACTGTACACTACACTTCCTGTATTACAGTACAGCCAATGTAGAATACATTTTCAAACTGAAGAGCAATGTGCAAAGTGAAGCAACCTATAGCAACCTGTTCCTAATGGTGCATTGAGGAAATATATCGTATATGAACATATATTGATATAAAATATGATTGGTTCCTGTGGGTAACTGCACCTTGATTATTATTGTTGTTTGCATTTACCTGGGAGGGGCAATAGTACAAACATATTTCAGTTGTGAAATACATTCCTAACAGGTAATCATCATTTAGTGGTATAACCCCATTGTAGATTAAGTTTATTGTTCTTTGTCTTTTTAATTACTACTTAAAATGGAATTTGTTAGGGCCCATTCATGCTTAAGGTAACAGTAAAAGTCATGTTATATTTTGTATCACATATCACAATTATTATTATACAGTATTTATAAAGCGCCAACAGTTCACTCAGTGCTGTACATTACAAAGGGGGACAGAACATGCGACAGTACAGTAACAATACAATGCGATACACGAGGGGTTCGAGGGCCCTGCTCACAATGCATGGTAATGTACGATACATTTCAGTGCCTTCAAGTGCATTCATTTTGATTGAATGGCACTTGAGCGCACCTACACGTTCTCCACAATGCACAACACTATCTGTGCATTGTGGGAGAAATATTTTATTTATCATCCATTCCTATCTGAATTGCTCTATTATGTCATATTAATTTTTAATTGTATGACTTTTTCTGTCAAAGACCAGTGAGCCTCCATACTTAAGACACTGTCCAAACTTTAAGATGAGCCCTATTCCTAAAATGTCCATTCGTATGTCTCAACTTTCTCTGATGGGTTAACTTTGCCATCTGCTGATTGGTCAATGTCTGTATAGTTATTGGTCAATTTGAATAAAATGCTTACTGGTTAACGTCAGTCTAATGGTATTGGTATGCTACATAACAGCCATTCTCAACCAGGGTTTTGTGTAATCCTAGGGGTCCTCCAGAAGTTGCTTGGGGTTCCTTGAGCTGTGGCTGATTGAACTCCTATGTAATGGTAACTACATAGTTTTGGGTCCAGTGTCATATGGCAGAGCCAACAGCATGACACCAAAATTTTTTTTCACTGTCTATAAAGGCAGCTTTCTGACCACCACAGTAAGGGGGGGCACTCTTTACATTGATGTCCAATATACAGGGCCTTCTTCTCACTGATCCCTATTCATTAATTTTAGCAGTGGTTCTCTGTGACCTGAAACTTTTTTCAAAGGTTCCCCTGGGATAAAAAAGGTGAGAAAGGCTGCTACATAATGACCCCCCCCCCAAGTAAAATAAATAATAGAATTTGTAACAACTATGTCAACGTTGGTTGATTCTTAACAGTTGCAATGCACCTAGTGGAAAAAAGAAAGGGTGCACATCCATTTAAAAAAAAGTTTGATGTGATGTGTAGGCTGCCTTACAGCTATGTATGTTAAAGAGATACTAAATGTTAATTTTTTTTCTGTAAACATGTTATACTTACCTGCTCTGTGCAGTGGTTTTGCACAGACCAGCCCGAATCCTCCTAGTCTCAGGCCCTCTGCCAAGCAGCTTGCTATAGGGGCACCCTAGCAGGCATGCTTCCGAGCCGCTGCTCCGTGTGTCCAATCACGCACGGAGCCGTGCTTCGGCCCTGCCCCTGTCTCCTCATTGGCTCACTGGCTGTAATTGACAGCAGTGGGAGCCAATGGCTCTTGCTGCTGTCTCAGACAGTGAGGAGGCAGTGACCCGACACAGCCAAGGTTCTCGTGCGCATGGCTGGATCAAGATGGGGCTCAGATAAGCATTAGGGGGGCTGCTGCCCACAGAAGGTTTCTACCTTCATACATAGAATGCTTGAAAGTAAAAAACCTTGAGCCTTTACAACCACTTTAATGTGGAAAATTCTGCTTGTTAATGTACATGTAGTAACGCAACTCAACACAATGGCACGATTTGAATGGGACCATATACATTTTGGCTCCTTCTTTCTGAATATTCCTTTTAATACAGTAAGTCACCTACCTATGAACAAGTGCGTTCATAAGTCCAATTTGTTCATAAGTCCAACAAAGTAAGCCTAGGCACCCAACTAATACAACTGGCTGTATAGTACAGTGTACTGCACTGTAAAAGCTGTATAATTAATATTATTATTATACAGGATTTATATAGTGCCAACGGTTTGCTCAAGCTAGAAATAAAGATAGTGTGCTCTATACAGAACTGTACTTTAAAGTACACAAAAGCACAACAACTTGTGGAGGATGCATGTACAGTACGTGACAATGTACCCCAGATGCATGAACTAACTTACGTGATTAGACATACGAACACATGTTTGCATCTTTAAATGTTTCCATCTTGAAGGTTCATATGTAGGGAACTTAATTTTTTTTAGACAATGAAGTCTGGAACTACTGCATGTATAATGCAGCATATACACTAGTGTAAATGTATGGCACAGTTTTTTTCTGTCCTGCTGTACTCACTACTTGTTTCTGGCTCATCCACTCTGCATTTGTTTTGGTGTTCTGCGGCTAGCTCGACCTTTGCCAAAAGCCTTGCAAATACTAGGTCTAAAAGAGAGTAGTGAGCTGACTGGCTCAGCATGCACTTTATGCTTGGGGGTTGGTGTGCTGTCGTGCTATTTGTTTAAGTGTTTGAACGTAGACAATCTTCCGCTTTCTAAAGCTTCAGCCAAGGGCAGAAAGGTGCCCAAAAAACACACGGCGATGGATGCACTTTTACAAATTAGCCCCTATGCACACCCGAGCAATTTGAAGCAATTTTCCAATAGGGCTTAATTGCTCGACACCAGATTCTATTCTGTCTGTTCACATGTGAGCAATGAACTGTCGCTAAACACTAAAAAATGTAGAGCTTCTATAGAGCATGATCTCCTCTTTTTGGTAAAAACTGCCTGAAAAACACGCAGTGTGGTGTGAACCAATTATTAACATGGCTTTACTGTGTTTTTTCAGTAAGACTACCCATTGCATTTCCCTGCTTCTTCATAAACAAATCTAATACAAAACAAATGCAAATGTGTAAAAAATGCTTGTCTTTACCAACTTTAACTAAACAAACTAGAAAGCAGAAGCTAACAAACAAACACAAAATTAAGCCCATGCATTGCCTTCTATTGTATTTCTCATACAGCTTAACAATTATATATAAAAAATAATCTATATATTGAACTGTATTGTTGCTGTATTATCTCCTGTTATATTGTAAAGCACTGAGCAAACTGTTGGCGCTATATAAATCCTGTATAATAATATATATATAAATAATCTATATATTGAACTGTATGTTGCTGTATTATCTCCTGTTATATTGTAAAGCACTGAGCAAACTGTTGGCGCTATATAAATCCTGTATAATATATATATATATATATATATATATATATAATGATTATATATAAATAATAATTGAGACAGTTAAAGTTGAAAATCCTGTTGGTATTACCAATAGCTTTCATGAAAGGCTCAAAGTTCTCCTGGGACTGCAGCTCGAAGGTTCCTGAGAAAGCCATCATAGAAGGAAGGGTTGCTGATCTGCTGCTGTGGAGAGTCAGAGAGTGAATGTGACACCTCTTCCTTCACTTCTCCTTATAACAGCCTTCTGTAATCTCTGTGATCAGCAATAAGGTGATGTCATTCACTTTACAACTAGGTTCACAGCCACATTGCTGTGCATTTGTTATGCTAAACACAATGTCATCACTTCTTGTGATAAAAATGGTTAGTTTGTCACTTGTACACCCACACAGCACAGAAGTATAATGCATAGATGGCAAGCATTCAATATGGGGCGTTTCCTATGACCCCTATAAAGAAAGAGATAGCCAAAGAACCGACAAACTTATAAATCATTCAAGGTCAATGCACATTTAAAAGATAAGAAAAAATATGTACCTAACAATATTTGCTAATGCATAGAAGCCGTGTGGTAATGGCAACAAGCTTTACACAATGTTGGTACATACCAATACAGAAGATGCAACAAAGTTGACCCTCCTTGAGAAAGGGGCATGTGACCCCGAAACATTAGGTTTGAGGCCTCAGTTCTATGCTTGCTGTGCCATTGGTAACTGTTGTCATTTTGCATTTTTTGCTGTATGTTGCACCTTTGTTTATACCTAGAGATGAGCGAATCGAACTTGGCGAAGTGGAATTCGTTTCGAATATTAGGAAAAATTTGATTCGCACCGAATCCGAAAATTAGCAAACTTCGGATGCACGAATCGAATTTTTCCCGATCGGCCGATTTTCATCCCTTCTACAGCCGGCAAAAAGTGTCCCTGCAGAGAGCTCCGCTATTTCTGACAGTTCTCTGACAGTTCCTTCACATTTACAGCGGTTGAAACATTGTATCTATTTGTTTCCATTTAGGATACAGATGTTTTTATTCGGAAACAAATAGATACAATGTTTCAACCGCTGTAAATGTGAAGGAACTGTCAGAGAACTGTCAGAAATAGCGGAGCTCTCTGCAGATACACTTTTTGCTGTACTGGAATTCTTCTTATTTTCATCCTACTTCTTCTTCTTCTTCTTCATCCTCTTCTTTTTCATCCTCATCCTCTTCTTCTTCTTCTTCATCCTCATCTTCTTCTTCTTCTTCTTCATCCTCATCTTCTTCTTCATCCTCATCTTCTTCATCCTCATCTTCTTCTTCATCCTCATCTTCTTCCTCATCCTCATCTTCTTCCTCATCCTCATCTTCTTCTTCTTCTTCATCTTCTTCATCATCATCTTCTTCATCATCTTCTTCTTCATCATCTTCTTCATCATCATCTTCTTCATCATCTTCTTCTTCTTCATCCTCATCTTCTTCTTCCTCATCCTCCTCTTCTTCTTCTTCATCTTCTTCTTCTTCATCCTCATCCTCTTCTTCTTCTTCCTCTTCTTCTTCATCATCTTCTTCTTCTTCTTCATCTTCTTCTTCATCCTCATCTTCTTCCTCATCCTCTTCTTCTTCGTCTTCTTCTTCTTCATCCTCATCTTCTTCTTCCTCATCTTCTTCTTCTTCTTCATCCTCATCCTCTTCTTCATCATCCTCATCTTCTTCTTCTTCATCATCTTCTTCTTCATCTTCTTCATCCTCATCATCTTCTTCTTCTTCTTCATCCTCATCCTCTTCTTCCTCATCCTCATCCTCTTCTTCTTCATCCTCATCCTCTTCTTCTTCCTCCTCATCTTCTTCTTCTTTTCTTCTTCATCCTCATCCTCTTCTTCTTCTTCCTCATCCTCTTTTTCTTCTTCATCTTCTTCTTCTTCTTCTTCTTCTTCATCATCTTCTTCTTCATCATCTTCTTCTTCATCATCTTCTTCATCATCTTCTTCTTCTTCTTAATCTTCTTCTTCTTCATCTTCTTCTTCATCTTCTTCTTCTTCATCTTCTTCGTCGTGCCCCGTGACTGCCCAAATGAGTGAAGTGTGCGGTGATTCTAAGATCGACGGCACTCATCTGCATGTCATACTGACTGACAGTATTATTTCTCTTCCCCAGCAGACTCCAAGGGCATTTAAATTAAAGGTACAGTGTTCTGCACTAATATAAAGGCTCTCTGAAGCCTAGAAACCCTTTTAATAAGTTAAATTCGCAGCGAATAAATTTGCATCGAATCGAATTTATTCCGCAAATTCGGCGAATCAGCCGAATCGAATTTTTGAATAATTCGCTCATCTCTATTTATACCCTTACCCTTGAATATGTACTGTGTATGTCTCACTGATAGCTCTATGTAACGTCCATTTCTATCCTATCCCAATAAACTGTGCTCGGAGAAAGTCGGTGGTCCTGATAGAATATCAAGTAAGGCATGTTAATGTGGCATACAATAAAACTGTCCTCACTGACAGCCATTCTTATTTTCTTGATAGGCCACCCCGTCTTCCCCCCTAATACCTTCCCTGCACTCCTCCCCTGTCCTATCCGCCTGCTGGAGCCCTGAGTCTACTCCCTGAGTATTTTCTGTATCAGCCAGTTTTGGAGCATACAAAGGGTTATTGAACGTCTCGCCTCACCCATGTGACAGGATTCAAGCTTGGTGATGGTCATGCTGGGAAGAAGGTGAGATGAGCTGATCCTTTCTCATACCCAGAAGTTCTGGATAATTCCGAGGAGTGCAAAGTGAAGGTGTGGTGTGGCGGCCATAACACACAGTCCAAGAGCGATGTAAAGAAATTGTATTGAAGTAATGCAAAGACAGTTCTGCCATCTGGTTCCAGTAACAATTCTAAACCCATCAGTACATCTGTACAATTTATATAGGTCATTTGATGTTCACTGTCCTTCATGAAAGTACATGTTCAACTATGTCCTGTCATCTGCTGGCAACGTAGGCTGGAACTTTTCTGTTTCCACTTCCACCTTCTTCCTCTTTATCCTTTCCCTGTTTTTCTCTCTGTATTCTCATTTTATTATCTTTTAACCTTCCGTTCACATTCTTTCTGCTTCTTGCATCCATTTGCCTTTATCAGTTCAGCTCAATTACAATAGTTTTAAGTGACCTGTGAGCCTATACGACCTTGACAAATATAACCTGAAAATATGTGTTTCCCAGCACAATTAAGGCTCGGTTCACACTTGTGGGCTGGTTGTGGGTGCAAGAATTTAACCTGTTCCTGCACTCGCAACCACCCGCAGCCAAATCACACTGCTCTTGCATGACGCACAGGGCTGAAATTCATTCTGAATGGCACCCCCATGCATCTCAGCCTGCATCGCGTTTGAGGGTGCAGGAACTGCAGGGAAATCACATAGTCAAAAAGACTATGTGGCAGCATTTTTTAAAAGGTGCATGTATCTTTTTCTTGCAGGAAAACGTGAGCACAGCAGCCCATTCATATAAATGGGCTGTCATGCCCAAGCAAAATCAACGCAGCCCACAATACTGTGAACTGAGCCTAAAACAAAATAATTTGATACCAGTATTAGAATAAAGTGTCAGCTTTTTACATAATTTTTGTTGCTTTCCCTGAAGATTTTGGTCAATTTGATAGATTTCATAGATTTTAAGGAAAAATAGAGCTTTTTTTTAGCCTGGCTTGGTATAAGCGTTGAGTGGTTGGAGAGGGTTTCTGCCTTTCCATGGTATTTTGGAAAGTCTGTCATGGTCAACAAACATGAAGACAAACACAGCAATGTATACATTTTTCTAAGATTACTCAAGGTCTAGAGAAGAAATTGCTGGAGATCCTCTACTGGTCAACCATTCAGTGTATACTGGGGTACTGTATTTCATTGTGGTACTCCAGAAGATCAGTGACTGATAAGGCCGATCTTCAGGTTTTTCCAATATCCTCAGAAGATTGTGGGGCGTGAACTTCCTTCTTTAACTGAGATTTATCAGTCCCAATGAGCAGAATGAACAGAAAGAATAGTAAATGATTCTTCTTATCCTGATCATCATCTATTTGAAATAATGCCATCGAGTAGTTGTTTAAAAAATATTAAGGTTAGAACAAATTGATCCGGGGACAGTTTTTTTCCCAAGGGCAGTTAATATGAAAATCAAAACAAACTAGCCAGTGGTAACAGATTTTGTCCCAAGATAGGGGAATGGCTAGACCTTTTTATAATGATGTGTTTGCTTTATTTTTAGCTACATATATTTGAAACATGTTGTTTTGTCTTTTTATTTTAAGGGAGATTATTAATATTATTATTATACAGTATTTATATAGCGCCAACAGTTTGCTCAGCGCTGTACATTATAATGGGAGACAATACACGAGACAGCACAGTAACAATACAATACACGAGGGGTTCGAGGGCCCTGCTCCTTGGAGCTTACAACATAGGAGGGAGGGGATAGTGGTACATGAGGAAATAGCTGTGGGGGATGGAGTGGTAGGAAGAGTGGAGGAGATCGGCAAGTTAGCAGGGGGTGGGGTAGGCTTCCCTGAAGAGATGGGTTTTCAGGGTGCGTCTAAAGGTGAGGAGGGTAGGTGACAGTCTGATGCATTGGGGTAGTGAGTTCCAGAGGATGGGGGAAGCCCTGGAGAAGTCCTGGAGATGGGCATGGGAGGAGGAGACCAGGGAACTACAGAGTAGGAGGTCTTTTGAGGAGTGGAGAGTACGTTTTGGGTGTTAGATGGATATCAGGTCGGTGATGTAGTTTGGGGCAGTGTTATGAACATCAATGTTAGGATTTTGAATTTTATGCGTTGGGCAATCAGGAGATGTGTGTAAGCATTATTATTTATTATGTGAGAAGTGGCAATGCAATTCTGTTGTAAGTTTATTTTCCAATGATCATAAAGGTCTTCCTATCTTGTCTTATCTTATCTTGGTCAGATGGCACGGTGGCTACATAAATGTGGTACCAGAGTAATATGCAGACCATGACCTCCAACGCGGTAAAATGATGTGCTGAGATAAAGAAATTAGAGTTATTGGTGATAAAGAACAAAATACTTGATTTACAGTTGTTCTCACAGTTCAGAAATTCATAGAAGCCGGGACACTCCCGATGGTAAATGGCTAACACAAGTCACCTTTACTCTATATCAACACAGACGGTCATAAAAACTAAACTTTACTGTATGTATCGATGTCACTCAAGTGAAGGGAATCATTTGCAAGACACGCAACCCTTAAGGATGAGTTCACCTTTTAATAAAAAATAATAAATGTAAATTTTTTTTGCAGGTAAAAAAATTTGCATTTATTATTTTTGCCTGCAGTAGCCTGTAAAGCATTGCATCAGTGATCAGCAGATTGCTGGTGCCATGCAGGTCTTCTGCAGATCTGTCAGAATATCTGCTTACTCAGACGGGATATATATGGGGGGCGGGTATCCTCCCTTAGCTGTTAAAGTGGGGAGCAGGGGGAGCGGGGCCTGGTCTGATCATAACATCTTACACTCTGAATATGGATGTAACATGTTACAAAAGGTGAACTTATCCTTTAACATTCTCAATGTAATCAATATCAATGGTGCTTAAAGGAAAGTGAGAAGAATATAGAATATAGAAACTCTCACTATTGACCAATGCTTCTGGAAATGGTAGTTGTCTAGCTATCATGCTGACCATTGAGCCTCTATACATTGCTGACTCAAAACAAGTTTCCAGATAAGGACTTCTGACTTTACTCTCACTTTCCTAATCAGCAAACATGTTGTGGGCCAGTGAAGTCAATGGTGGAGAACAGGGGCGGACTGACAACTCATGGGGCCCCCGGGCAATAGGGGATCATGGGGCCCCTGTGTCCTTGCCTAAACTCAAAAAAGCCTATGAAAAAGGTACCAGGGGCATCTCATGGGGCCCCCTACTGACCCCGGACCCTCGGGCAGTGCCCGAGTTTCCAAATGGTCAGTCCACCCCTGGTGGAGAATATCAGCCAGGCAGCTAGCATTTTCAGAACAAAAAAGCACTCAGTGACAACTTTAAATTTCCCATGACCACTTTATATTAAAATATCCAATATTTGGTTCTAATTCCTCTGTGCAGCAACAAGAACAATGTCTGTGAGTGCTGTACTACCAATAGGTTCGTTCTAAATGCTGTTTTATGTTTTTAGTATCTATTTATATAAAATCTTAGTTTTACAACTTACCATTTAAATGTCCTTTTATGAAACTGAGATCAGCGTCGATCCTAAGGATCGTTGCTGATTTCCGATCATTTGTGGTTTAGGAAACAGAGATGATCAGCGGAGAACATGTCCTCAGCTGATCATCTCAGCACACAGATGGCCAGTGTATGAAGGAGCGATGTCAGCCCTTCACTGGCAATCTGTATGAAAATTCTCCCACTGGATTCTCCAGCCCAGAGATGGAGAATTGGGGAATATGGCAAACGAAGCAGAGGTAATTTACCGCTGCTTAGTAAACGGTGTTTGACTGATCTCTTACTGTAATCTCGCGAGATTACAGTAACAGCAGCCGATTTCTAGCGTTCAAAGTGTTTGTAGACCGCTTCTCTTCTCATTAGGAGAAGCAATCTACACCGCTTCATGAACGGGCATTCAGAGAACTGTCTTCTCTGAGAATGCCGGAGAACTGAGCAGCGGTCATTTACTGCTGCATGATAAAAGGACACCTTAATGCAGGATGCATGATATTGGTCTAAAGAGTGAGCACAGCAGAAGCTGTCTGCCTTCAGACTGTCTCTATCCAAAACATCTTAGAGTCCTGTCTAAACACAACAGACAGAAGGGAATGGTTCCTTCCTCTTAATTCATTTAGTTGTGTATGTGAATTTAAGGTTGAGTTATTGAGCTCTGTAAACAGAATTTTCCTTGTAAAGCAGCCAACAATAGCCTGCTAAACAATGAAAATGAATCTGGAGCTCCACTTGATGGCTTTGTATGTACAGTATATTATATTTACAAATGGCCATTGCCCTAATCTTTAACTGGCCTTCACAGCAAGGAGCACATGGAAGGGCGACACATGTTAAAGAATTTCCTGCTGACAGCTGAAATGTCAATTTTAAAAAGCTGTCAATAAACAAAAAAAACTGTCAATTACTGGTTGTTAAGGAGCAAGGCTGCTGCGTCCTTAACAACTGATGACCCATTCAGCTGTTCCCCTGCAAACAGCTGAATTGTAAACAAGTCCAGGCAACTGTCAAAAAAGAAGCCTGACAAAGTTTATTAACAACATTGCTCAGTCACTAAAATAGAATGCTAAAAATAAACATTGTTTCATTTTGTATCCTGCTGTTTGTTTATCTACAGATCTAAGGGTGAACCAATCTGCAGATGAAGTCAGCTAAAAGCAACCTGTCAAATAAAAAAACGTTCCTCTGTTTAACCCCTTATTACCCCTTAATCTACTCTAATCAGCCCTAATTAACTCCTTATTCTCCTTCTCCATTTAATTATTATTTTCCTTCTGAATTCTATTTTATAAACTATTCATAATTAAAACTTTTTTGTTTTTGGTTGCTTTGTACATTAATATTTGTACACTTTAACATATATTTACTTGTTTCAAATCGAAAAAAATCACAAAATTTAAAAAAAAACAATGTATTTAATTTATAAATAACTTTTCAATGCTTTGTACCAGAATCATAACTTCAGTGGCATTTTACACACTATATTTATTTTTAACACTGCTTGAAATCACTGGATCCCGGCCGGTGATTAGTCGCCAGCTCCCGGTGATTGCTGAGCTTCTCCGACAGGGAGGAGAACTGTTTGTAAACAAACAGTTTTCCTCCGTGCTAACATGTGCACTCTGCTTTGGATGTCTGTGCACAGCACAGCCATGCAAAACAGTGTGCTTACAGTAAAGCACACAGACACAGTACTCAGTAAAACAGCGCACAGTTAACCCACAGTTGATTGCCCCTCATGTTAACCCCTTCCTGCCCAGTGTCATTAGTACAGTATCAGTGCTTTTTTTTTTTTTAGCACTGATCACTGTATTGGTGTCAATGGGGATGTCAGTGACACCAAGTCAGTTTTCCCCAGTGTAAGAATGCCCGCCACAGTCCTGCAGTCACGCTATAAGTTGCTGATCACCGCCATTACTATTAAAAAAAAAATCCCAGTATATATACCGCCATTTGTAAACGCTATAACTTTTACAAAAACCAATTAATTTACACATATTGGGATTTGTTTTAGCAAAGACATGTAGCAGAATGCATTTTGGCCTAAATTTATGACGAAATTTGATTTTTAAATTTTTTTTTACTTGTTTAATAGCAAAAAGTGAAAAATTCTGTTCTTGTCTCAAAATTGTCAGTCTTTTTTTTTTTAATGCACAAAAAAAAATAATGCACAGGTGATAAAATACCACTGAAAGATCAATTCACGGGAAAAAAGGACATAAATTTCATTTGGGTGCAGCGTTGCATGACCACATGATTGTCAGATAAAGTAACGCAACGCCATAATGCAAAAAATGGCCTGGTCAGGAAGGGGGGTAAATCCTCAGGAGGGCAAGTGGTTAATTCATAGCACTAGATGGCGTTGGTTGTCACTTGTTTGTTTAATATATGTCATTAGATGGTGCTGATTGTGGCACCTGGGGTGCTATTTACATGTTTTCTGTTATTGGTGGTTGTAGTTCATATGTGTACAGTGGCTCTTGTGGTGTTGTTTAGTTGGGGGGCTTGATCAGCTTCACCGGCGGTGTCCCTGCCTTGTTTGGTTGATGTTACTGTGGGCTGGTAGGAATAGTGCACTGCGTATTTGTGACATTATGTCACTGCGTCATGACCATTGAAGAGTCATGACGTCACCACGTCCAAGATGCAGAAGGACACTAATCGTGTGGCTGAGGGAGATGGGTGGATTGGTGTCAATATCTGCATCCGCGTCTCACCGTGACAGTGATTTGTTGGGTGGGGCAGGAGGAACACACATATATATAAGGCTGAGTTTTCTTGGGCATCTGATGGTGGCAACATGCCTTGTTGTCGACCTAAGGCTGAATCCTTGGAGAGATTGGTGAGTTCATGGAGGACCATGTAGTTGGCAAAATTATATCTGCTGATATTCAGGTATCCATATGATTTTAATATGGATTGATTTTTTTGTAATTTTATCTTTAGATGAATGGCTTTCCAGCCCTTTGTTAGATGTTGTCTATTCACGAGGCATGTATTATCTTCCTTTGGGAATCCTACCAAGGATAATCACCAGGTACATTCTTTAATCACATTGTTTGGTTGGATGGCTTGATCCTTTGGGATAGGGAACCTATTAGAACCCTCCCTAGGAATTCATAGTTTATCCATCAGTTTTGTTATCAACATAAGTTTATTTATCAATTTTACACAGCACATTACATATATATATATATATATATATATATATATATTTATATTGTACGTTTACATCAGTCCCTAACCCTCAAGGGGTGTACAATGTAAGGTCCATAACTTAGATTCATACACATACTATTGTCAATTTACACAGGAATCAAATAACCTACCAGCATGTCTTTGGAGTATGGGAGGAAACCGGAGTACCCAGAGGAAACCCAAGCAGGCACAGGGAAAACATGCAAACTCCAAGCAGGTGGTGCCGTGGTTGGGATTCGAACCGACGACCCTAGTACTGCCAGGTGGAAGAGCTAACCATTTAGCCACTGTGCTGCCCATAGTTCTGGCCTTGTGTGCCCCTCTTGCAGCACAATGAATACTGCTCTCCACCCTTAACCATGGGGGGAAATATTGAATCATCTGGAGACAACTGGATATCACCTTCTTACCATGTAGGAACGTTGTTTCTTGATCTGAAGGATATTGGTAAGATGCCTACTGAGCTCCCATTGACACTGATACTACAAAGTTATTTGATATTTGGATTTAAATATAGTTTTCACACGAGAGGTGATTGGGCGTTATTATTAACATTATTATCAACAGTAAGATGTGGATTTGAACCCACATAAAACCATTATAATATGTGTTGTACTGTGTGTTGTTTATAGATCATTGATTATATTTTTTTAGTTCCTCCACAGTGTGATACAACTATATCCCCTGAGGAAGCATGTCAGGATTTATTACACAGTATACTCAATTGGTTAAAACCATTAACCTGTGAGATCTATTGAACATCATGTCTTGTATTGTTTTTAAAAATTTTTCATGTGGATTTTTAACTCTACATTTGTAATAAAATCTCTAATGGTTTTATCTCAACAACTGTTTAGAGTTTGAATGACCTTGCACCTATAAAGTCCTATTTCGAAGGAGTGACGTTTTATCCTATTTGCCTATGTACTTAGTTTTAAGTAATTTTCTAGCAAAAGCGTGAACAATTTTACATTTTCAAACATTTCAAAATTGTCCCACACAGTAGGGGTTGAAAAGAGAAACTTGAAACTTAGGAACTTAAAGGGAAGGAGACTTCATGTCCACCAGGAAACTATATACATAAACTGCCTTTATCACCTGCCCTTGGTCGTTTACTTATTCTTGTAATTCCTTTATTGGGACAAAGGAACAGGTGTGTACATAACTACAGCAAGAAAAATGGCATGCAATACAATCCCACAGACACAGCCGGGGTACCTTAAGCACAAATTGCAGTCCTTTATTGCAGTAATAAGACGGAGAATTACATAATCAGAAAATAAGAACAGACGAACAATATCCCTCTTCAGTAACCAATACTTTGCCAGGTATCGGGGGGGTTATTATGGTGCATATTACACAATACCAGAGTTCTAATTCCTAATCACCAAAAAAACGTACTAAAGCAGCTGGATAACTTTCTATCCCCAGGATAAATATATAATTATATAGAATATAAACAATTAAAAACAAAATAATAAACCAGCAGTATAAGTGAGACATAATCATATGTGTGTGCCACGTCATACAACTAAGAAATATCTGCATCTACATTAAAAAAAATCATAAACAGTGCATGTAAATTCAGTGATAAACATGTATAAACAACATGTGAAAAAAAATCCCCATACTCCGCCAATCTGCATAAATATTCAGTATATGGCAGTTCATAAACAATTCTTTAGTTAATGAATCTACCACATCAGGTATTTTAATTCCACAATTCTCTGTTCTCACTGATGCAAATCTGATGCAGGTCAGATGCAATTCAAATGTCATCTGAAAATACATTGTTTTCTATGAAGGCCATTCCTATTGATGTGGTGTAATTTTGATACAGTGGAAAAAAAAGGGTTCTGTGTGAGTTTAGTGCAGTTGGAATGTGAAATTTATCTCCAGCTATACCCAATCCCATCAGAAATCACATTAGAGTGTTACTAAATCCACAATAGTAAAATCAGTCTGTGTACACAGTTAAACATGCTTGTTAAACCTAAAGGGTTAATCCTCCACATTGTGTAAAATGGCTGTTTGCTCCTGTCTTCCCTGATGCTCCCCTACTTCTACTGTCCCAAATCCATCTGCTGAGAGTACAGAGCTCTAGGAGTCACTCTGCACATGCTCAGTTTAGTGTCTATTGCTAGAGAGTTTTTTATTCTTTGGGAGGGTGCATGTGATCAGCACAGGGCCAATTAGCACTGTCCAGACAGAGGTTCAGGGGTTATGCAGCCTCATAGGTCAGTCAGAGGAGAACAAAAACTCCTCCTACAAGCTTTAACCAGTTCTCAGACACTGATAGAAGTCACAAGATTGCTATATACTTTTGTTGAGAAAAGGTATTTAGCAGTTTATATTTACTTAACCACCTGCCCTGTTTATAAACGGCAGGCCAGTGGTAGTCCAGGGGCGTTCATAAACGGCACCCGCCTTTTCTAGCTGTGCGCGCTCCCTGGGCGTGCGCAGCACCGCAATCCGGTGCCCGCTGTGTCCTCCTGACACAGTGAAACACCGATCGTCGGACGGGACCTCTGTACAAGGTCCCGATCATGTGATCACTGATTGGCCAATCAGTGATCACATGCAAAGTAGTAAGCAAGATGTCACTAACCAAAAATTAAAAGTCATTAACTACAAATCCTGTGGCTGCTGATTTTTAATATAAAGATATTTACCTGTCCAGGGATCCAATGATGTTCTTACCCGAGCCGATTCTTCATGTGGTGTACAGGTGCAGGCACCGGCATATTAAGTAAGGGAAACTGGAAGTTTCCTACTGCACATGCAGAAAGCACGCTGCTCTTTGTGAATGGCCCCACAGCCTTCTTGGATCTGTGAAGTGTCCCAGATGCTGCAGGGGAAGAAGAGCATCTGACCAAAAGTGGGAGCGGATACCTGTCATCCTACCTACCTACTGTATTTTTATTACTGATGTTCATAAAAGAGCATCTGAGTAGCAGTGACCATAACATGATTTAATTTTAGTTGTGAACAACAAGCACATACTGGAAAGATAACAACACTTAACTTTAAGAGAGCAAATTTTCCAAGGGTAAGGACTGAGCTCCAAGACTTAGATTGGGAGGGAATATTGGAATTAATGAGCACAGAACAGAAATGGGAATTCTTCAAAACCACTGTATGTGAACAAACTGCAAAATATATTCCCATGGGCAATTATTTTAAAAGGTTAAAAATAAAACCTGTGTTGCTCACAGTCAAAGTTCAGAAAGCTATAAATATTAAGAAAAGCTTTTATTAAATATAAAAATGAAGGAACACTATCATCATTTAATTGTTACAAGGACAAAGTAAAAAGGAAATCAGGGCCACAAAATTTCAAAACGAGCTAAAGATTGCAAAAGGTAGTATTACAAATTACCAAAATTTTTTCAAATATATTAATCGTAAAAAGGTCCAGTCCGAGCATGCAGGCCCTTAAAAATAATTTAGAGTAGGTGACTGGGGACAAAGAGAAGGCAAATGTATTAAATACTCTGGGTATACAAAGGAGCATGGGGGGGCTCTTGTCCATAATGGGGATGATATTAACACAGCTCCAAATGATCCACAATGGCTCAGAATTGATATGATCCAGAAATATTCAGAATAAAGGTGAATAAAGCACCTGGACTGGATGGCATACACCCACGGGTCTTTAACGAATTGAGCTCTGTCATTTCAAAGCCATTGTTTCTAATTTTTAGGGACTCTTTAATGACTGGCATAGTACGACTGGATTGGTGTAAGGCCAATGTGGTGCCAATATTTAAAAAGGGGTCAAAGTCTTTACCAAGTGACTACAGACCTGTTAGTTTAATGTCTATAGTTGGGAAAATACCAGAGAGTTTAATTAAAGACCACATAGATGAGTTCTTGCTGGAAAAAAAAATATTTTAAGCAACAGACAGCATGGATTCATGAAAGACAGAAGTTGTCAAACAAATCTGATTTCTTTTTATGAGAAAGTGAGCAAAACCATGGACAGAGGGGTGGTGGTGGATGTGGTATACTTGGACAGAGGGGTGGTGGTGGACGTGGTATACTTGGATTTTGCAAAAGCGTTTGACACAGTTCCCCACACATGGCTAATGTGTAAGGTAAAGTCTACAGGCTTGGAAAAATCAGTTTAGTAAATGGATAGAAAACTGGCTAAACGATCGTATTCAGAGAGTAGTGGTTAATGATTCATACTCTGAATGGTCTAGGGTTGTCAGTGGTGTACCACATGGTTCAGTGTTGGAACCCTTACTTTTTAATATATATATAAATGATATAGGGTCTGGGATTAAAAGTACCATTTGAACACAGCAGTTTAACTAAAGCAGGATAACTCAAGCAGCAGGAAGATACAACAAAGAACTCTACTGCATGCTGGATGGACTGCAAGCAAACTCCCTGGGAAACATCACCTACAAGTCTCAGTCCCAATCCATCTACCTTTTAATATGCTGCCTCTACTCCCCCTTTTCATGTTACTATCCTGTGTTCCCAAAATCTCCTTTCTTTACCCCTCTGCTCCACCCCAAAGTTTATACATATCACCCTCACTGCTACTATCTCCCTACTACTGCTCTCATCACCTCCTGCTGATACTTTACTCACCTGCTGACCCAAACACCAGGACAGGAAGGCATGTGCACTCGTATACATCCCGCTCCCACCTTACTTTTCTCACCCTCCTTCTCCTAACCTCTGGGGATATCACCCCAAACCCTGGTCCTCCACTATTTCACCCCCACACCAGGCACCCTCCTTCCTCCAGGAATAGCCGCAATCTGCTCATTTTAATCTCAATCCCCATGCTCCTAAACACCACCCTCCCATTTTAATGTGCACTCTGGAATGCCCGCTTTGTCTGTAATAAGCTCACCTCTGTCCATGACCTTTGTCTCCGGCTCCCTTAAGCTACTAGCAATTACAGAAACCTGGCTTCAAACATCAGATTCTTCTCCCACAGCACTTTCCTATGGAGGCCTTCTCTGAAACCACTCACCCAGACTCAGTGGTCGAAAAGGTGGTAGGGTTGGTTTGCTTCTATCCCCACTGAGCAACTTTCAAGTCTTCCCTAACCCTCCCTCTCTATCCTTCTCTTCTTTCGAGACTCACTGCATTCAGAAAACAATTACCTGCAGAAACCTTCACAACTTTAAGCCTTTTCTTTTCCACTCTGAAACTGTCCGCCTCTATAACAGAATCTTTCCCTTGTCCTTCCCTGACTGGCCACTGCTGTCTACAATAGTTCACTTTCATCCACATTAGGCTCAATTGCTCCTCTAACTACACGAACCATCAGACCCCGACCATTACAACCCTGGCAGACTGACAACACCAGAAATCTTAAGCGACATAGTCGTGCGCTGGAGCAACTGTGGCGTAAAACCAAATCTCAGCAAGCTTTCACCCTATATAAATCTGCTTTCTTCCATGCTGCCAAACAAGCCTAATTTGTCACTCTCATCAATAGCTTGTCATCCAGTCCTCATCGTCTCTTCTCTACTTTTAACTCCCTACTTTCTCCACCTCCACCCAGTAACTCACTCACTGCTTACGAGATTGCAAATCATTTCAAAAACAAGATTGATGTAATTCGTAGGGGCATCGCCACTGCACAGACATCCATCCCACTTAGCATACCTTATACTAAACCTCCCTCAACACTTTCCTCTTTTAACATTGCTGCTACCGAAGAAGTCACTAAGGTTTTCTCAGAAGCCCGTCTCACTACCTGCTCCCTGGATCCTGTCCCCTCACAACTACTACGATCACCCTCTTCTTCCATCCTATGCTCACTCACTCACATCTTCAATCTCTCCCTCTCTAACGGTGCCTTCCCCTCCCCTCTAAAGCATGCACACATCACTCCCATACTTAAAAAGCCCTCCCTGGACCCCACCAACCTGAACAACTCTTAGAACGCTTAGTCTACAATTGCCTGAGCTCCCACCTCACCGACAACAACCTTCTTGACCCTTTACAGTCTGGCTTTCGCTCACTACACTCCACTGAAACTGCCCTACTAAAACTTACTAATGATTTACTTACTGCAAAAACCAATGGCCACTAGTCCATACTCTTACTACTTGACCTCTCTGCGGCTTTTGATACTGTTGACCATCCCCTCCAAAAAACTCCACTCTTTTGGCCTCCGAGACTCTGCTCTCTTCTGGTTCTCCTCCTACCTATCGCAGCGCTCCTTCAGCGTTACCTATAATTCTGTCTCCTCCAGTCCACTCCCTCTTTCTGTAGGGGTCCTTCAAGGTTCCGTCCTTGGACCCCTTCTCTTCTCCATCTACACCTCCTCCCTTGGTCACTTGATAAACTCCCACGGCTTTAAGTACCATCTCTATGCTGATGACACACAAATCTATCTTACTACTCCTCACCTCGCCCCTTCAGTCTCCTCCACATTACTAACCTACTAAGTGACATATCGGCATGGATGTTACTCCACTTCCTCAAACTCAATCTTTCCAAAACTGAGCTCTTAGTATTCCCCCCAGCCTGTGCCCCCCCCCTGACTTCTCCATCAAATTCAATAATACAACCATCAGTCCCTCCCCCCATGCCAGGGTACTTGGTGTAATCCTAGACTCCCATCTGTCCTTTCAGACCCAAATCCAATCGCTGTCCAAATCTTGTAGACTTCACCTCCGCAACATCTCCAAGATACGCCCGTTCTTAACCTCTGAAACCACTAAGCAACTTATTCACTCCCTGGTTATATCTCACCTTGACTATTGTAACTCCCTCCTCATTGGCCTACCTCATCGCAGGCTATCCCCTCTTCAGTCTATCATGAATGCTGCTGCCAGACTCATCCACCTTATTAACCGTACTGTATCTGCCATCCCTCTCTGCCAATCCCTCCACTGGCTTCCCATTGCCCAACGGATAAAATTCAAAACATTAACAATAACATATAAAGCCATTTATAACTCTGCCCCAAATCACATCACCAATCTTGTCTCTAAATATCACCCAAACTGCCCTCTCCTCCCACAACCTCCTGCTATCTAGTTCCCTTGTCTCCTCCTCCCATGCTTGTCTCCAGGACTTCTCCAGAGTTTTCCTCATCATCTGGAACTCTCTACCCCAATTTATCAGACTATCGCCTACTCTGCTCACTTTTAGGCGATCTCTGAAAATTTATCTCTTCAGGGAAGCCTATTCTGCCCTCAGCTAATAATGGAATCTTCTATTCCTCCTACCAGTCCATCCCCCAGTTAATAACTTTTGTACCACCATTCCCTCCCTCTTAGATTGTAAGCTCCAAGGAGCAGGGCCCTCCTAACCAGGGGTGGACTGACCATTTGGAAACTCAGGCACTGCCCGAGGGCCCGGGGTCAGTAGGGGGCCCCATGAGATGCCCCTGGTACCTTTTTCATAGGCTTTTTTGAGTTTTGGCAAGGACACAGGGGCCCCATGATCCCCTATTGCCCGGGGGCCCCATGAGTTGTCAGTCCGCCCCTGCTCCTAACCCTCTTGTATTGAACTGTATTGTTGCTGTATTATCTCCCGTTATATTTTAAAGCGCTGAACAAACTGTTGGCGCTATATAAATCCTGTATAATAATAATAGTACCATTTCAGATATTCTGTGTATTCTATTAGTATACAAGGTTTCTGAACACAGATTTTAACAGCATACTTTCCCAGGTTGTAAATTTAGGGATATAATTATACCAGACAGCTATGAGATAAAGACTGGACATGATACCAATTGCTAAGATTGATTGAGGATATTATGTCTCGATTGAGCAAAGAACTGTTCACAATAATTTTTTTTTGCCATGAAAAGAGTTCATAGTAAACTTTTCATTGCATATAATGTTATTCTTATTTGACAGGAATATTTTAACCAGAAATGTCAATGATATTATTATTAGTATTGCATGAAGTGAATATTTGCCTAATTAAGTAATTTGGATTTTATATTACTACTACATGCAATTAATTCATATACATATATAATTTATCTATATTAATTGGTTTTAACAATTAATTCATATTGGTATATATTATGGAAATTATGTTTTCAACATGATAAATAACTAGTTTGAGTCCATTATATTACAACGCCTGAAGAGAAGAAGTTAGATAATTAAGAACTCAGTACAAAATATGTAAACAACCTTTTGCGCCGCTACTAGAAAAGATGGGACTATTGGGACAGCAGCACACACCTGGCTATACCACTAGCAAAAAAACAAACAGAAAATTGATGTTGCGCTAATCACAATAATGCCACAGACATTCCAAAACAAATAATGAGATGAGAAGACAATAGATAATACTCCATAACATAATCAGTAAATGGAAGGAATATGGGAGTGAAGGGAAAGGTGAAATAATAAAGGTCCAAAATGAGGACCAAAAAGGTGTAACAAACAATAATCCGTGACCGTGTCACGTGACAGTGATGTAACGCATAGGTCGGAGAGCGGAATGTGGTGACATAATTTCCGACACGAACGGCTACACACACACAAGTGAGCTGATTGAAAGCTGACATCACTGACACCATAGAATCTATAGTGGTAACGTACAACTTTAATTGTTCTTCAGGCAATTTGTACTCGCGTTATATCTCCAGCTAAACCATTTAGTCTGATAACGTTTATGGTTAGCACCGCAGTTGATGTGAAATAATTTTAACTGCAGTATAAATTATCTTCATTTGAAATATCTGGGGAGATGATTCTCTTTTAAATATCCCCAAAGCTAATTTCAGCTTCTAGTCTATGGTTTAGCTGGGTATACATTATATGGCAAAGTAGACAACTTAGTGGAATATTTGTTCTTGACCTCAGATAGATTCAAAGTTTATTCAGCCTGTGTATGGTATTCTAAATCAATTCATGCCAAGGTACACCTAGAGCTTTGAATATCTGGTTATGATGGCATGCAATGCCAAGCTGCGGTTTCTCAAGCAAGCAAAATCCTCTCTTGTATTAAAAGAGATATAGACCCCAGAGAGAGAGATATAATTTCCCCCGGTACAAATCATTAATAATACCTCATCTGGAATATGCAGTTCAGTTTTGGGCACCAATTCCCAAAAAGAACATTGGGGAACTGCAGAAAGTGGAGTGAAGGGCAACCAAACTGATAAGAGGCATGGAGGAGCTCAGCTATGAGGAAAGATTAGAGGAACTGAATTTATTCTCTCTTGAGATTAAGGGGGGATATGATCTCCATGTATAATACATAAGGGGGATATGATCTCCATGTATAATACATAAGGGGGAATATGATCTCCATGTATAAAACATAAGGGGGGATATGATCTCCATGTATAATACATAAGGGGGGATATGATCACCATGTATAATACATAAGGGGGGATATGATCTCCATGTATAATACATAAGGGGGGATATGATCTCCATGTATAATACATAAGGGGGGATATGATCTCCATGTATAATACATAAGGGGGGGATATGATCTCCATGTATAATACATAAGGGGGGATATGATCTCCATGTATAATACATAAGGGGGGATATGATCTCCATGTATAATACATAAGGGGGGATATGATCTCCATGTATAATACATAAGGGGGGATATGATCTCCATGTATAATACATAAGGGGGGATATGATCACCATGTATAATACATAAGGGGGGGGTATGATCAACATGTATAAATACATCAGTGGTTCATATAGTGAACTTGGTGTAGAGCTATTCACCCTGAGGTCATCACAGAGGTCAAGGGGGCACTCTTTACATCTGAAGGAAAAGAGATTTAATCTCTAAATATGAAAAGGATTCTTCTCAGCAAGAGCTGTGAAAATGTGGAACACACTCCTTCAAGACCTGATTCTGGTCAGTAGATTGCTTTAAAAAAGGCCTGGATTTTTTCCTAAATATGCATATTATAACTGGATACTAATATTTAAAGCTGATTCAGAGAATAACTGATTGCCTCTCAGGGGATCAGGAAGGAATTTTCTCCCTTGCAGGAGCAAATTGGATCATGCTTTGCTGGGTTTTTTTTGCCTTCCTCTAGATCAACTGTGGGTAGAGGATTGTGTAAATAGGATTGTAAATATTTTTTTTCATTGGTTGAACTAGATGACCTTGTGTCTTTTTTCAACCAGACTAACTAGGTAACTATATTATAAATAAAAGAAAAGGCTGGGTTGTGGAGCTTTGGCCCTCGCGGCAGAAGAAGGATGTGATTACTGCAGAGGAGGACTGCTGAACCTTGCAGTCTGTCAGAGGCACTGGGAGTCTGGAGATCATCCAGCTTCTGGAGATCACCAAACATGGACTGCTACCTTGTGGAGGTATGCCTGGGCAGTCTGCTAGAGATAGTTAGGGATATCAGGCTGTTCATGTTGAACTGTAGTGTTCTGATAATAACCTAAGTAAAAGTTGCATCAACTGTTCTAAGCCTGGTCTGAAGTTCTTTAAAGGGGTGCATGATGGTTCCTGGCATATGAAAGAACTTGGGCCAGTAGAGAATATTTGGGGTATGAAGGAAGGCCACTATTTAAAGGGTTAACTTGCCAAGACATGTAAAAGAGGAATGCAGTTGCCATGGGTAACAGAGTAATGGTGTATAGTGTACATCATCCTGTTGTGTAGTGTGGTACCCGGAGAGGTGGAGGGTCCTCTGGTAGCGAGGAGGTCGGTGATCTGGCTTCCTCCCCAGCGGTCAGTTCCCTAGATCAACCGGAACGTACCAGCATTACCCACAGCCTACTCATGTGGAAAGTGAGAGCACATGTGAGGTCTGTGCTATGTGTTCAATGGGAACCCATTCTGTCACTGGGAGAAAGGTGGCAGAGGTATGCTGGAGAGGTGGAGGGGGACATAAGCTCAGTGGTGTCACTCTTAAATCAAATGTTATGAGAGAGGTGTGTGTTTACATGGGAAAGAAGGCTTTACAGAGGAACTATGCTTGTCACATCACTACACACAGTGCATGGCTCACCTCTAAGCCGGGGAACCGCCATAATGTTTGACTGCCACATGAACAAGGCTCCTACCTGGTCCTGGGCATTGGTGAGTGCGTGCATGATGAAAGGTACCCCCACATGCAGGATGAGTGGCCTTACTCACAAGTGTCATTAGTTTGAAAGTAGGTGATCAATTCTCTGGTCAGTTCTTAGAGTTTGGGTGGAAGACAGTGAGGAAGATGTGAGACTAAAGGCAGGAGGCTGCGAGGAGGCCCAGTGGGATGGGGCCTACCTGCAGGCCTGGAGCTAGAAAGGAGGAAAGCTTGGAGCTTCATTGGCCTCCCTGGAGGGAGGATCACCTGTACAGCAGGGAAGGAGCAGCCCAGCCTGGCAATAGCCACCGACCCACCAGCAGTATAGGATCTGAGTGAGTACACCTACACCCCATGTGGATAGGGAAAGGAGCACTCTGGTAGGAAACCAGGTTCGCCACCTGCCAGTGACTGTCCATCTCTTAAAGTGACAGGAACTGGATCCCCTTTTCAGGGATACCTCCAGATTGCTGGGTGAAGAAGAGGAGTTCATCTATGGTCTGGGGTGGTACATTAGGAGATGATGGCTAGCACTCCAACAGAGACTGTGTTGCAGTGAAGGCCTGTAAATAGTTCCAGGAAGTTGTCCTCAAGGACTGATTTCTGACTCTGGATGCAAGTCAATTTGAAGTTGCGTGTTGCCTGGCTGTGCAGGACTATAGGGGGACCCACATCTCTAGTGACTCCTAAGGAGGTAGTGCTACACCATGTAGTTATGTAACCTGCTCTCATGTGATCATGTGCCATGTTCCCATGTAGGAATGTGCCCTGTCCCCATGTAATCATGTGCCCTGCTCTCATGTAATCATGCGCCCTGAACCCATGTAAGAATGTGCCCTGCTCCCATGTAATCGTGTCTCTTGCTCTCATGTAATCATGTGCCCTGCTCTCATGTAATCCTGTACCCTGATCCTGTGTAAGAATGTGCCCTGTTCCCATGTAATCATGTGCCTTGCTCTCATGTAATCACGTGCCCTGCTCCCATGTAAGAACGTGCCCTGTTCCCATGTAATCATGTGCCTTGCTCTCAAGCTCTCACTCCAAAGACATGCTGGTAGGTTAATTGGATCCTGTCTAAATTGGCCCTAGTATGTGTATGTATGAATGTAAGTTAGGTTCCTTAGATTGTACAACCCTTGAGGGTTAGGGACTGATGTGAATGTACAATATATATGTGTAAAGTGCTGCGTAAATTGACAGCGCTATATAAGTACCTGAAATAAATAAAATAAATGTAATCATGTGCCCTGCTACCAGGTAAGAGTGTGCCCTGTTCCCATGTAATCATGGGCCTTGCTCCCATGTAAATATGTGCCCTGCTGACATGCACTGTGCCCTGTATACCCCCTCTACTCTACCCTTCTGGTCTCCTGGGCCTCACACTGCTTATATATCGAGTTGGATCCTGAACTGAGCATCTCTGCAGAAAAAAAAGCAAGTACATGTTTCACATTAGATAGATATTTTGTCATATCTATTCTATTATTTAATGCTATTTTTAAAAATAATTGTTGTTATATTAACAGCTCCCTGATCACACTGATGTTTCATGAGCTGTAGATATGAAAATTATTTCAGGGGTTCCCTGAGAGTTCAAACTTTTTGCCAAAGGTTCATGCAAGGTAACAAGGTGGAAAACCCATGTATTAGAGAAATTACAGCCAAACTTCATGAAGCGTGCACAAATGTTTGTGACATTTGTTCAAAAAATCTTTTATAAATAGGCCCAAACAAGAGTCATCCTTTAGCATCCACATATAACATAATATGCAGGCAGCACAGTGGCTAAATGGTTAGCCACTTCTGTCTGGAAGTACTAGGGTTGTCGGTTCAAATCCCAACCACGGCACCACCTGCCTGGAGTTTGCATGTTCTACCTGTGCCTGTGTAGGCTTCCTCTGGGTTCTCCAGTTTCCTCCCACACTCCAAAGACATGCTGGGAGGTTCATTGGAACCTGTCTAAATTGGCCCTAGTATGTGAAAGAATGAATGTATTATTACACACCTTGAGGGTTAGGGACTGATGTGAATGTACAATATATATACAGTGAAGGAAATAAATATTTGATCCCCTGCTGATTTTGAATGTTTGCCCACTCACAAAGAAATGATCAGTCTAAAAATTGAATGGTAGGTGTACTGTAACATTGAGAGACAGAATAGCAACAAAAAATTCAAAAGAAATGCATGTCTAACAAATGATGCACTGATTTGCATGTTCATGAGGGAAATAAGTATTTGATCCCCTTCACAAAACATGACTTAGTACTTGGTGGCAAATCCCTTGTTGGCAATCACAGAGGTCAGACGTTTCCTGTAGTTGGCCACCAGGTTTGCACAAATCTCAGGAGAGATTTTGGCCCACTCCTCTTGGCAGATCCTCTCCAAGTCATTAAGGTTTGGTGGCTGATGTTTGGCGACTCGAACTTTCAGTTCCCTCCACAGATTTTCAATCGGATTAAGGTCTGGAGACTGGCTAGGCCACTCCAGGACCTTAATGTGCTTCTTCTTGAGCCACTCCTTTGTTGCCTTGGCCGTGTGTTTTGGGTCATTGTCATGCTGGGACACCCATCCACGGCCCATTTTCAATGCCCTGGCTGAGGGAAGAAGGTTCTCACCCAAGATTTGACGGTACATTGCCCCGTCCATCGTCCCTTTGATGCGGTGCAGTTGTCCTGTCCCCTTAGCAGAAAAACACTCCCAAAGAAGAATGTTTCCACCACCATGCTTGACAGTTGGGATGGTGTTCTTGGGGTCATAGGCAGCATTCCTCCTCCTCCAAACACTGCTAGTTGAGTTGATGCCAATGTGAATGTGAATATGGCGCATCAAACCATTTAGAAATAGACCTCAAATCTTTATATACATTTGTTGACTATTTTTCCATTGCTGAGGACCACATTAAAACCTACAGAGAACGTTAGTATTAATGAACATTCCTATTCATTTTTACTTTAATATTATCAATTTTTTTTTGTCAGCTAGTGTTGTGATTTTTTTGTACATAGCCTTATCACCATCTCCATAATGTCATACAACTGTGCTCGAACCATCTGAGTCATATGTTAGGTCATTTTGAAACAAGATAATTGACAGTCAAATCTATCAGAAGATAGAGTGTGTACTTTGTTTCTTTATCAATCAGTTGTATTAAAGTTTGTAGCAATAGCGTGATAATTAGCTGACTTTGATCTCTCACCTGTTTGGGCTAATGAGATCAATAGAATGTCTTATCAGGTTCAATGCTCTAGTAGAGATCTGACATTTTCATGATTAGGTGACCGCTCTATACACATCAATGGTGCAGGCATGCAGACATTCCCTTCTGAAATCATATCCAGGCCAGAGGTGACTTGATTAGCAACTGAAGGACTTAATGTATGCATGCATTGCATAGTTTGGAATAATTGGCTCTTTAATAGTAGGCTATACTGTATTCACACAATACACCAGTGGTTTTGGATGTGCATCTGGCTGATGGAGTGTAAAGCAACGATTTGCAATGAATATTTCTAAAAAAAGGAATAATCCCCTTATTTTTGGGATATGTGATGGAATAAGGTCTTCACTGTGTTATGCACTGATATTCAGTTGGAGAGCTTTTTGGTTGGTTTACTCCCTTTCCACCATAATCTGTATGGCTATACTGTTTTGCAATTACATAGTATGCAAAGGTTGTTACCATAAAATGTGAACATGCGTGATATTGTAATGATAAATGAAAGGGCTATGAGCTTATGATTACATGGTAAGGCAGTCTTATTTAACTATTTATCTAATTTAAATTTGAGCTCCATTTTATATATTGTTTAGGAGTTGTTATTCGTTTTTGTATGAATATGCAACTGGCACAAGCTAAGTTAATAGACATTTCAAGAACAGTTGGAGCAGAAAGCCAAGCTGAGTTGTGTGTAGTTGCAATGGAAACTGCATTCCAACCAATTGTAACTGTCTTTCCTTTATAACCAAGGGCTCCCTCACTGCCTGTATAACTAACTTCAATAAATCAGAATATCTTTTTGTAGCTGTCCCCCCAGATAGGACCCGGTAGTATATGATAATGATGACAGCATTGCAGAGAATGATGATGACTTGGGTTCTCTCCCTGCTTGTACAGAGGCTGCCAACCTGACAGGCCCCCCAAAAAACACAGTTTACGTTGCTTCAGGTATGAATTAACACAGTGGGTGATCAGTAATGATCACTGATTGTGTTCACTCAGGAAAGGAAGTGATTGGTAACATATTTACTGGAACCTTCCCCCACTCTCCATCCTGAAGAATCCTGTAGTGTGCTGGCAGCTGCCAGCGAGAAGGAGAAGATGGAACCTGGCAGCACTGCAGGAGTGGGGCCACACATGGGGGCCTTGGCAGAAGGGGGAAATGTATGGTGCACTGGGAGGGTGATGGGTGCGGCAAGGGGGCAATTACTGGAAATTATCCCCTTTATGGCTCTCTCTGCAGCAGCTGAAAATGGGGGGGGGGGGGGGGAGAGGAGAAGAAGCCAGCTTTCAGCTGCTGCAGTGAGAGGGCCATACAGGGGATTGGTTCCAGTATTTACCAAGCCGCCGTGCTACTCACCCTCCCTGCCCACATCCAATTCACTGAGCTTCCTGGCCCCCCCTGCTGGCCTGGGCCCCATACATAAGGACTGGTGGTACCCCCTTATCCACGGCCCTGGCTGCCAGTACATCAAAGTACAGTCCAACGCATACTGACTTAAGAAATAGTCTAAAGGAATGTCTTTTCTTGACTTTTTGCATGAACAGTTGGAGAGGGTGCAGGGTATGGGTTACTCCTGACTGTGAAGTTTAATAGGAAGACTCTCTTCTCTGTGCTAAACTCCTTCAAGACAAATCTGCTAGACATCAGAATACAGTTCTCCTCAAGAGAATAGGGAAGGCCAGAGGTAGGGACCCCACGGAAAAATATCTCCTTGGCTCCAATATCCCAACAGTTCTTAAATCGGCAGGTAATATAGAACAAAGTGAGCGCTACTAATAAATTGTCAATTGTCAAATGAGCAGCTAAAAGCACTGAAGATGATCACAACCACCTCTGATATAAATAAATAAGTAAAGTGCAGCGCTAAATAACACAATATAAAATTCTACAAAATTCGATCTAAATTGTTCGATCAAAGATAAATGTTCATAAAATCCAGCGATCGATTCATGAATGTGGTGAACACAGCTTATAACAGATCCGGGAAATGGCAGAAATGCGCACTCACCGACCGCGCATAGGAAATGCGCATGTGTGTATCAAATCCCACAGATGTTGTTATCCTCCGGGAAGAGGTGTCATCAGTCGATCTGCTGGGCTAACAGGGCCTCCTAAGGTTTAGATCAGCCAGGATACACGTTCTTTCCAGGTACAGGGTTCCCTCCTCTGGATAAAATACAGTCAGGTCCATAAATATTGGGACATGGACACAATTCTAACATTTTTGGCTCTATACACCACCACAATGGATTCGAAATGAAACAAACACGATGTGCTTTAACTGCAGACTGTCAGCTTTAATTTGAGGGTATTTACATCCAAATCAGGTGAACGGTGTAGGAATTACAACAATTTGCATATGTGCCTCCCACTTCTTAAGGGACCAAAAGAAATGGGACAGAATAATAATCATAAATCAAACTTTCACTTTTTAATACTTGGTTGCAAATCCTTTGCAGTCAATTACAGCCTGAAGTCTGGAACGCATAGACATCACCAGACGCTGGGTTTCATCCCTGGTGATGCTCTGCCAGGCCTCTACTGCAACTGTCTTCAGTTCCTGCTTGTTCTTGGGGCATTTTCCCTTCAGTTTTGTCTTCAGCAAGTGAAATGCATGCTCAGTCGGATTCAGGTCAGGTGATTGACTTGGCCATTGCATAACATTCCACTTCTTCAGAATCCATCCTGCTGCTTTTGTCAGCAGTCACATCATCAATAAATACAAGAGAACCAGTTCCATTAGCAGCCATACATGCCTACGCCATGACACTACCACCACCATGCTTCACTGATGAGGTGGTATGCTTAGGATCATGAGCAGTTCCTTTCCTTCTCCATACTCTTCTCTTCCCATCACTCTGGTACAAGTTGATCTTGGTCTCATCTATCCATAGGATGTTGTTCCAGAACTGTGAAGGCTTTTTTCGATATCGTTTGGCAAACTCTAATCTGGCCTTCCTGTTTTTGAGGCTCACCAATGGTTTCCATCTTGTGGTGAACCCTCTGTATTCACTCTGGTGAAGTCTTCTCTTGATTGTTGACTTTGACACACATACACCTACCTCCTGGAGAGTGTTCTTGATCTGGCCAACTGTTGTGAAGGGTGTTTTCTTCACCAGGGAAAAAATTCTTCGGTCATCCACCACATTTGTTTTCCGTGGTCTTCCGGGTCTTTTGGTGTTGCTGAGCTCACCGGTGCGTTCCTTATTTTTAAGAATGTTCCAAACAGTTGCTTTGGCCACGCCTAATATTTTTGCTATCTCTCTGAAGGGTTTGTTTTGTTTTTTCAGCCTAATGATGGCTTGCTTCACTGATAGTGACAGCTCTTTGGATCTCATCTTGAGAGTTGACAGCAACAGATTCCAAATGCAAATAGCACACTTGAAATGGACTCTGGACCTTTTATCTGCTCATTGTTATTGGGATAATGAGGGAATAACACACACCTGGCCATGGAACAGCTGAGAAGCCAATTGTCCCATTACATTTGGTCCCTTAACAAGTGGGAGGCACATATGCAAACTGTTGTAATTCCTACATGGTACACCTGATTTGGACGTAAATACCCTCAAATTAAAGCTGACAGTCTGCAGTTAAAGCACATCTTGTTCATTTCAAATCTATTGTGGTGGTGTATAGAGCCAAAAATGTTAGAATTATGTCAAAGTCCCAATATTTTTGAACCTGATTGTATGTCTGTCGGCCCCTCAGTGAGGGGTAAAAAATGGGATTAATGAGCCATTCTTTCAGGCTCAATTGCGCTGTTTTATGTGCTCTGTCAGCATGGCTTGCTGTGCCTCGGCTGACAGTTTTGTACACCCACGAAAAAAATGGTGCTTCGATATGCGCGCATGCGCAGTTGCGTGGTCTTCCAAAAAATGGCGGCGATTCGATGCGCATGCACGAATCCCCGTGGTCTTTTATTTAAACATTCGGCGTCTGTCACAGAGCTGTCAGTATCCCCTCTGATGATGTGCCTTAGCACGAAAGGCCTCAGGAGGAACTTACAGCCTGTGACGCCTGATCTTGCCGTCCAGACCACGTGGAGGTCTGGCGGCCAACTATTGCTAGGGTCAGTAACTTGCTTTTATTTGCTTTTTCACTGTGTTTTTCTGGCAATTTGCCAGCGCTGTCACTGACCTAAAGATTTTCATGTACCGATAAAATACTCAGCATACTACACTATGGGTACTCTCCCATTTTTTACCCCTCACTGAGGGGCCGACAGACACAGCTACATATTTTATCCAGAGGAGGGAACCCTGTACCTGGAAGGAACGTGCATCCTGGCTGATCTAAACCTTAGGAGGCCCTGTTAGCCCAGCAGATCGACTGATGACACCTCTTCCCGGAGGATAACGACATCTGTGGGATTTGATACACACATGCGCATTTCCTATGCGCGGTCGGTGAGTGCGCATTTCTGCCATTTCCCGGATCTGTTATAAGCTGTGTTCACCACATTCATGAATCGATCGCAGGAATTTATGAACATTTATCTTTGATCGAATTTTGTAGAATTTTATATTGTGTTATTTAGCGCTGCACTTTACTTATTTATTTATATCAGAGGTGGTTGTGATCATCTTCAGTGCTTTTAGCTGCTCATTTGACAATTGACAATTTATTAGTAGCGCTCACTTTGTTCTATATTACCTGTCTGTTGTATCACTTTTTAAGTTTGGAGCTGCTGCTATTTTCTACATATTTTTATATATAATTTATATCTACCTCTTTGTGAAAATGGGTGATATCTTTGAGTATAGACTCTCTAGAGCAATCATTTCAGAAGATTTCTATACAGTAGATATAGTGGATAAGGAAACGGAGGACCTTAAAGGCCTATTTCTACAACTTAAAAACCTTGCCACAAGTGAGATTAAAACACTATGGGACTTCTCTTTCTTGAATAAATATACTAAAGAGAAAATGGTTCCCAGATCATTGCGCTGGGATGTACGCCCAGACGCAGAGGATACAAATAGCCATCTAGAATGGTTCCAGTTTTTCAACAATGCGGGACTGGATCTATTAAAATTCCTAATTATAAGGAAAAAGAAGAAATTGACACATTTAGATTATGAGATCAATCTCATAAGAGACAAACTGACTCCATTTAAGGACAAGGATAGCTATAATATAGAGTCTAATAAGCTCAAAATACATTTGGAGGGGATAGAAAAGGAACAAAGAATAAAGAAAAAGAAAAAGTTCCATAGGGACTTTAAGGATTATTCAGACCAGGAGGTATTCGATTGGCAGAAACAGCAGGACTCTGCTCCACAAATAACCGCAATCCCAAACACTTCTAAAACTAGTTTTAAAAAATCTCATCCAAAGTCTTCTAATGTTCATAACAAGGAGCAGTATCCGAATAGATCCCAACCTCTGCGGGACAATAACATTGGCTCCAGAGAATTATATAGGCATCCAAATGCCAACTATAACCATACAAGGGATAGAATCCCGGTTGATTACTATACCCCTCCAAGGAATACTAACTGGCCACTGACTCAATATAACAACTTTGACCGACCTAACCAAAACTATTACCCTGAATATAGCTCCGCTACCCATACTCCGAGTAACTTTGAAGATCATAGGGGAAATAGGCATCCTCCCCCCTATTATCCTTCTCAAAAGAGGAAACAAACGAATTTTAAGGGCAATCATCAGGGTAATCGCAAAAATCCTCAAAACCCTGCCCCTAAGAATTCATATCAACCTCAATACCCCAACCAGCCTTTTTTTAGAGGAAGGCCATTCGAGGAAAAGAAGGGGTTTAGAAGAGGAAAGAGGGGTGGAAGAAGGACAAATAGACACTCCAAAAAAGAGGAAAATGTAGTAGGCAAAGGAATTTTTAATCTGAGCAACACAAACCTTAGTGACAATGAATTACGCCTCCTTGACAAAGGTCTTAAATATGCACCACCCAAAAAGTTGAATAAATTCAATACATATATTGATGTGCATAAATTTGCCAGGCAGCTGTCTTTAAAACGATATTTTTATAGTAACCCGATTATTAACAACGCTGCCTCTAGTGGTTCTAATGGTTTCGTGCACTCAAATCTGCGGAACGCATCCACTTACAATCCACCACCTCAAACACATTCGTGTGAATCTCTTTAGGGATAAGGTCCTAAAAGACCTTAGAGATATCCCGGTCAGGGATTCATACAAAGGGGCAGGTGACAATGTGGCAGTTAAATCCCTACTTGAAAGGAAGGACCTTGTTATTAGACCAGCAGACAAGGGAGGAGGTGTGGTGGTTCTCAATAAGGCCCAATATATTACAGAAGTCAAAAACATTCTGAATGACAGCACTACATATAGACCTTTACTATGTGACCCTATGTTAAGTTACAAGAAAGAGCTCAAGAAGATCATTAATAGAGGTTATGATCTAGATATTCTAAACAAAAAAGAGAAAGCTTTCCTGTGCCCTACAGCACCTAAATTACCAATCTTGTACATTCTGCCCAAGATACACAAGGACCCGGTCCATCCTCCTGGCCGTCCGATCATCAGTGGGATCGGATCCCTATGCTCCAAGATAGGGGAATAAATAGATCACTACCTCCAGCCTTTGGTAACACAAACTCCATCGTATCTTCAAGATACGAAACAGGTATTAAACATCTGCAGCACCTTAAATACGTCATCCAGTACTTATCTGGTGACCGCTGATGTAGCTTCACTCTACACCAACATCAATCATGCAGACGGTATGGAGGCGGTTGATTTCTACCTCACGAACTTTAGTACTTTACCGTCAATACAAAAATGTTTTATCTTGGAGTTATTAGCATTTGCAATGGATCATAACTACTTCTGGTTTGACCAGTCGTATTATTTGCAAACCAAGGGCGTCGCAATGGGGGCAAAGTTTGCCCCCAGTTTGGCGAACCTTTTCATGGCCCGTTGGGAGGAAGATCTCATTTATGCTAGAGATTGGCCGGAACTAGTTATGTATAAGAGGTATATAGACGATATTATTCTCCTCTGGAATGGAGAGGAAGAATCGCTGGTTAATTTCTTCACTAGCCTCAATAACAACAAGCTTAATATCAGTCTTACGTTTACATATAGTCAGTCTGAGATACATTTTTTAGACCTTACACTCATCAACTTTAATGGTAAAATTGTAACGAAATCATTCTTTAAGACTACTGACAGGAATAGCTACATTCCAACCAGTAGCTGTCACCACCCTAATTGGCTTAACAACATTCCGAAAGGCTAATTTATGCGCATTCGACGCAACTGTTCAGATCTGAATACTTACTTTGATCAAGCATTTGTATTAAAGGCAAGATTTCTGGAAAAGGGCTACAAGGAGGACATCCTTGATAATACAATTCAGATGGTTGCTCAATATGATAGGAGTAATATGCTATCTAATAAACCCAGACCAGCAGAAACAAGGGTCTGTCCCTTTATCACAACATTCTCCACACAATTCAGACAGATTGGGGGAATTATAAAGAAGAATTGGGACTTACTGAAATTAGATCCCATATTATCAAAAATCTTACCGGACAAGCCCGAGGTTATCTATCAGAAAGCGACAGTAATCCGGCATCAAATAGCCCCTAATGCAATTAACCCTCCAACCGGTACCACATTTTTTGAAGAACTGAAAGGGTTTTACCGGTGTAACAAATGTGTTATCTGCAAGTGTAATGGCACTAGGAAATGCAGGATTAACAACTTTACATCTTCCAGAACCAGTAAATCATACACTATCAAACAATTCATTTCTTGCAATAGCAAGTTTGTAGTGTACCTCCTCCAATGTCCGTGTCACATGCAGTATGTGGGGCGGACGACCAGACGTCTCCGTGACCGATTGAGAGAACATGTAGCCAACATCAAGAAAGGCTATAGAGAGCATTCACTCTCAAATCATTATAGGCGTTTTCATAATTGTGACCCCTCTTCCCTAAAATTTGTGGGAATTGAGGTAATATCACCATACTGGAGAGGCTTGAATAAAACTAGGGCCGTGTCACAAGCCGAAACAAAATGGGTTTTTGAATTGGACACTTTACATCCCAAAGGACATAACATCGAAATCGATATTAACTGTTACATAGCTAATAATTAGCACCCCATACACCCATCAATAGGTTGTTTTGTACATACTCCTCTTGTCCTATTGCTTTACGATTTACACGGAGTGTATCATCAGACTGACGAATACAGATCTTACACCTCTATTACGAGTTATTCCATTCATTATAAGCTATTCATTCATTTTAGCTATCCTATTCAGTTTTAGAGTTATCTTATTCATTTATGGAATCAATATCCTTTAATCATCCTAAAGGGAATTTTAAGTTTTATGTATGTATTTATTTTTTTCCCCACATTGGTGGGTTGTAATTTTTATCTGTATTACATAAGCGTTATTTACCACTGCATTTAAACACCGATATCTGCCAAGGATTTATTAATGGTACCTTCCCCCACAAACCCATCATGTTTGGAGACTAATTATCATACAAGGGATTGGATATAACCACTACTTTCGTGAGATCATATCTCACCATAAATGGCACACAATACATCCCTTTGTGGCAGATTGGTTGTGCATATATGCACTATATATAATCGGTCATATTTCTCTGGTAGAGAAGATGGTGTTTACAAAGGCAAAATTAAACAAGAGTGGGATATGGTATACACTATACAATATCCCTAGCAGATTTTATGCGTTTTATGATATTTTTATGCTATCCTATTCATTCATACTATTTCATCAGTTTGCTATGTTTTTATAATTCAGAATGACTTATATTTGATGTATTTGGTCATCTTATATAAGGACTTATGGAGTCCTTTTATTGGGTATTATCTATTTTGCACCTGGAGTACCTACACATGCCATGAACCTATACCATCTCATCCATATAACTCACCATTTCCGGTGTTGAATCACCAAATAGGGGATGTGTTATTAATATTACTATCTCCCTGGGATTGTTTAACCACTCTGTAGTGGCATACCAGCGTTTGTTTATACGCTGGGACGGCAGCGTTTACTGCCATTGTTTATGAATGGTGCCTCTAGATGCAAACTACCAATTTATGGCAAACGGCGGTGGGGAATTTTATAAATCTCTAATTTCCTCTTCTGATAAACCGCTGTCCAGCTGTATATACTGATGCCTGTTTTACCTTTTGTTCCACTTTTTATGTAATTTGCTAGCCGGAAGACCCGGACATTCGGAGTACCCCTTTATATTGTGGGTATAGTAGCTTCAGTCCCTTTTATTCTCACCCTAACGGGTGCTGACTGGGAGGGGGGAGGTAGTTATAACACCTGTTCATCAGAGGTGTTACTGTATTCACCTCCCTGGGAATAATGAGCCATTCTTTCAGGCTCAGTTGAGCTGTTTTATGTGCTCTGTCAGCATGGCTTGCTGTGCCTCGGCTGACAGTTTTGTACACCCACGAAAAAATGGCGCTTCGATTTGCGCGCATGCGCAGTTGCGTGGTCTTCCGAAAAATGGTGGCGATTCGATGCGCATGCGCGAATCCCCGCGGTCTTTTATTTAAACATTCGGCGTCTGTCACAGAGCTGTCAGTATCCCCTCTGATGATGTGCCTTAGCACGAAAGGCCTCAGGAGGAACTGACAGCCTGTGACGCCTGATCTTGCCGTCCAGACCATGTGGAGGTCTGGCGGCCAACTATTGCTAGGGTCAGTAACTTGCTTTTATTTGCTTTTTCACTGTGTTTTTCTGGCCATTTGCCAGCGCTGTCACTGACCTAAAGATTTTCATGTACCGATAAAATACTCAGCATACTACATTATGGGTACTCTCCCATTTTTTACCCCTCACTGAGGGGCCGACAGACACAGCTACATATTTTATCCAGAGGAGGGAACCCTGTACCTGGAAGGAACGTGTATCCTGGCTGATCTAAACCTTAGGAGGCCCTGTTAGCCCAGCAGATCGACTGATGACACCTCTTCCTGAGGATAACGACATCTGTGGGGTTTGATACACACATGCGCATTTCCTATGCGCGGTCGGTGAGTGCGCATTTCTGCCATTTCCCGGATCTGTTATAAGCTGTGTTCACCACATTCATGAATCGATCGCAGGATTTTATGAACATTTATCTTTGATCGAACAATTTACATCGAATTTTGTAGAATTTTATATTGTGTTATTTAGCGCTGCACTTTACCTATTTATTTATATCAGAGGTGGTTGTGATCATCTTCAGTGCTTTTAGCTGCTCATTTGACAATTGACAATTTATTAGAAGCGCTCACTTTGTTCTATATTACCTGTCTGTTGTATCACTTTTTAAGTTTGGAGCTGCTGCTATTTTCTATATATTTTTATATATAATTTATATCTACCTCTTTGTGAAAATGGGTGATATCTTTGAGTATAGACTCTCTAGAGCAATCATTTCAGAAGATTTCTATACAGTAGATATAGTGGATAAGGAAACGGAGGACCTTAAAGGCCTATTTCTACAACTTAAAAACCTTGCCACAAGTGAGATTAAAACACTATGGGACTTCTCTTTCTTGAATAAATATACTAAAGAGAAAATGGTTCCCAGATCATTGCGCTGGGATGTACGCCCAGACGCAGAGGATACAAATAGCCATCTAGAATGGTTCCAGTTTTTCAACAATGCGGGACTGGATCTATTAAAATTCCTAATTATAAGGAAAAAGAAGAAATTGACACATTTAGATTATGAGATCAATCTCATAAGAGACAAACTGACTCCATTTAAGGACAAGGATAGCTATAATATAGAGTCTAATAAGCTCAAAATACATTTGGAGGGGATAGAAAAGGAACAAAGAATAAAGAAAAAGAAAAAGTTCCATAGGGACTTTAAGGATTATTCAGACCAGGAGGTTTTCGATTGGCAGAAACAGCAGGACTCTGCTCCACAAATAACCGCAATCCCAAACACTTCTAAAACTAGTTTTAAAAAATCTCATCCAAAGTCTTCTAATGTTCATAACAAGGAGCAGTATCCGAATAGATCCCAACCTCTGCGGGACAATAACATTGGCTCCAGAGAATTATATAGGCATCCAAATGCCAACTATAACCATACAAGGGATAGAATCCCGGTTGATTACTATACCCCTCCAAGGAATACTAACTGGCCACTGACTCAATATAACAACTTTGACCGACCTAACCAAAACTATTACCCTGAATATAGCTCCGCTACCCATACTCCGAGTAACTTTGAAGATCATAGGGGAAATAGGCATCCTCCCCCCTATTATCCTTCTCAAAAGAGGAAACAAACGAATTTTAAGGGCAATCATCAGGGTAATCGCAAAAATCCTCAAAACCCTGCCCCTAAGAATTCATATCAACCTCAATACCCCAACCAGCCTTTTTTTAGAGGAAGGCCATTCGAGGAAAAGAAGGGGTTTAGAAGAGGAAAGAGGGGTGGAAGAAGGACAAATAGACACTCCAAAAAAGAGGAAAATGTAGTAGGCAAAGGAATTTTTAATCTGAGCAACACAAACCTTAGTGACAATGAATTACGCCTCCTTGACAAAGGTCCTAAATATGCACCACCCAAAAAGTTGAATAAATTCAATACATATATTGATGTGCATAAATTTGCCAGGCAGCTGTCTTTAAAACGATATTTTTATAGTAACCCGATTATTAACAACGCTGCCTCTAGTGGTTCTAATGGTTTTGTGCACTCAAATCTGCGGAACGCATCCACTTACAATCCACCACCTCAAACACACTCATGTGTGAATCTCTTTAGGGATAAGGTCCTAAAAGACCTTAGAGATATCCCCGTCAGGGATTCATACAAAGGGGCAGGTGACAATGTGGCAGTTAAATCCCTACTTGAAAGGAAGGACCTTGTTATTAGACCAGCAGACAAGGGAGGAGGTGTGGTGGTTCTCAATAAGGCCCAATATATTACAGAAGTCAAAAACATTCTGAATGACAGCACTACATATAGACCTTTACTATGTGACCCTATGTTAAGTTACAAGAAAGAGCTCAAGAAGATCATTAATAGAAGTTATGATCTAGATATTCTAAACAAAAAAGAGAAAGCTTTCCTGTGCCCTACAGCACCTAAGTTACCAATCTTGTACATTCTGCCCAAGATACACAAGGACCCGGTCCATCCTCCTGGCCGTCCGATCATCAGTGGGATCGGATCCCTATGCTCCAAGATAGGGGAATAAATAGATCACTACCTTCAGCCTTTGGTAACACAAACTCCATCGTATCTTCAAGATACGAAACAGGTATTAAACATCTGCAGCACCTTAAATACGTCATCCAGTACTTATCTGGTGACCGCTGATGTAGCTTCACTCTACACCAACATCAATCGTGCAGACGGTATGGAGGCGGTTGATTTCTACCTCACGAACTTTAGTACTTTACCGTCAATACAAAAATGTTTTATCTTGGAGTTATTAGCATTTGCAATGGATCATAACTACTTCTGGTTTGACCAGTCGTATTATTTGCAAACCAAGGGCGTCGCAATGGGGGCAAAGTTGTCCCCCAGTTTGGCGAACCTTTTCATGGCCCGTTGGGAGGAAGATCTCATTTATGCTAGAGATTGGCCGGAACTAGTTATGTATAAGAGGTATATAGACGATATTATTCTCCTCTGGAATGGAGAGGAAGAATCGCTGGTTAATTTCTTCACTAGCCTCAATAACAACAAGCTTAATATCAGTCTTACGTTTACATATAGTCAGTCTGAGATAATTTTTTAGACCTTACACTCATCAACTTTAATGGCAAAATTGTAACGAAATCATTCTTTAAGACTACTGACAGGAATAGCTACATTCCAACCAGTAGCTGTCACCACCCTAATTGGCTTAACAACATTCCGAAAGGCTAATTTATGCGCATTCGACGCAACTGTTCAGATCTGAATACTTACTTTGATCAAGCATTTGTATTAAAGGCAAGATTTCTGGAAAAGGGCTACAAGGAGGACATCCTTGATAATACAATTCAGATGGTTGCTCAATATGATAGGAGTAATATGCTATCTAATAAACCCAGACCAGCAGAAACAAGGGTCTGTCCCTTTATCACAACATTCTCCACACAATTCAGACAGATTGGGGGAATTATAAAGAAGAATTGGGACTTACTGAAATTAGATCCCATATTATCAAAAATCTTACCGGACAAGCCCGAGGTTATCTATCGGAAAGCGACAGCAATCCGGCATCAAATAGCCCCTAATGCAATTAACCCTCCAACCGGTACCACATTTTTTGAAGAACTGAAAGGGTTTTACCGGTGTAACAAATGTGTTATCTGCAAGTGTAATGGCACTAGGAAATGCAGGATTAACAACTTTACATCTTCCAGAACCAGTAAATCATACACTATCAAACAATTCATTTCTTGCAATAGCAAGTTTGTAGTGTACCTCCTCCAATGTCCGTGTCACATGCAGTATGTGGGGCGGACGACCAGACGTCTCCGTGACCGACTGAGAGAACATGTAGCCAACATCAAGAAAGGCTATAGAGAGCATTCACTCTCAAATCATTATAGGCGTTTTCATAATTGTGACCCCTCTTCCCTCAAATTTGTGGGAATTGAGGTAATATCACCATACTGGAGAGGCTTGAATAAAACTAGGGCCGTGTCACAAGCCGAAACAAAATGGGTTTTTGAATTGGACACTTTACATCCCAAAGGACATAATATCGAAATCGATATTAACTGTTACATAGCTAATAATTAGCACCCCATACACCCATCAATAGGTTGTTTTGTACATACTCCTCTTGTCCTATTGCTTTACGATTTACACGGAGTGTATCATCAGACTGACGAATACGGATCTTACACCTCTATTACGAGTTATTCCATTCATTATAAGCTATTCATTCATTTTAGCTATCCTATTCAGTTTTAGAGTTATCTTATTCATTTATGGAATCAATATCCTTTAATCATGCTAAAGGGGAATTTTAAGTTTTATGTATGTATTTATTTTTTTCCCCACATTGGTGGGTTGTAACTTTTATCTGTATTACATAAGCGTTATTTACCACTGCATTTAAACACCGATATCTGCCAAGGATTTATTAATGGTACCTTCCCCCACAAACCCATCATGTTTGGAGACTAATTATCATACAAGGGATTGGATATAACCACTACTTTCGTGAGATCATATCTCACCATAAATGGCACACAATACATCCCTTTGTGGCAGATTGGTTGTGCATATATGCACTATATATAATCGGTCATATTTCTCTGGTAGAGAAGATGGTGTTTACAAAGGAAAAATTAAACAAGAGTGGGATATGGTATACACTATACAATATCCCTAGCAGATTTTATGCGTTTTATGATATTTTTATGCTATCCTATTCATTCATACTATTTCGTCAATTTGCTATGTTTTTATAATTCAGAATGACTTATATTTGATGTATTTGGTCATCTTATATAAGGACTTATGGAGTCCTTTTATTGGGTATTATCTATTTTGCACCTGGAGTACCTACACATGCCATGAACCTATACCATCTCATCCATATAACTCACCATTTCCGGTGTTGAATCACCAAATAGGGGATGTGTTATTAATATTACTATCTAAACATACCAGCGTTTGTTTATACGCTGGGAGGGCAGCGTTTACTGCCATTGTTTATGAATGGTGCCTCTAGATGCAAACTACCAATTTATGGCAAACGGCGGTGGGGAATTTTATAAATCTCTAATTTCCTCTTCTGATAAACCACTGTCCAGCTGTATATACTGATGCCTGTTTTACCTTTTGTTCCACTTTTTATGTAATTTGCTAGCCGGAAGACCCGGACATTCGGAGTACCCCTTTATATTGTGGGTATAGTAGCTTCAGTCCCTTTTTTTCTCACCCTAACGGGTGCTGACTGGGAGGGGGGAGGTAGTTATAACACCTGTTTATCAGAGGTGTTACTCTATTCACCTCCCTGGGAATAATGAGCCATTCTTTCAGGCTCAATTGCGCTGTTTTATGTGCTCTGTCAGCATGGCTGGCTGTGCCTCGGCTGACAGTTTTGTACACCCACGAAAAAATGGCGCTTCGATATGCGCGCATGCGCAGTTGCGTGGTCTTCCGAAAAATGGCGGCGATTCGATGCGCATGCGCGAATCCCCGCGGTCTTTTATTTAAACATTCGGCGTCTGTCACAGAGCTGTCAGTATCCCCTCTGATGATGTGCCTTAGCACGAAAGGCCTCAGGAGGAACTGACAGCCTGTGACGCCTGATCTTGCCGTCCAGACCACGTGGAGGTCTGGCGGCCAACTATTGCTAGGCTCAGTAACTTGCTTTTATTTGCTTTTTCACTGTGTTTTTCTGGCAATTTGCCAGCGCTGTCACTGACCTAAAGATTTTCATGTACCCATAAAATACTCAGCATACTACACTATGGGTACTCTCCCATTTTTTACCCCTCACTGAGGGGCCGACAGACACAGCTACATATTTTATCCAGAGGAGGGAACCCTGTACCTGGAAGGAACGTGTATCCTGGCTGATCTAAACATTAGGAGGCACTGTTAGCCCAGCAGATCGACTGATGACACCTCTTCCCGGAGGATAACGACATCTGTGGGATTTGATACACACATGCGCATTTCCTATGCGCGGTCGGTGAGTGCGCATTTCTGCCATTTCCCAGATCTGTTATAAGCTGTGTTCACCACATTCATGAATCGATCGCAGGATTTTATGAACATTTATCTTTGATCGAACAATTTAGATCGAATTTTGTAGAATTTTATATTGTGTTATTTAGCGCTGCACTTTACTTATTTAGTTCTTAAATCGGAGCTCTACCCAAAAGGGGAAGTTCTATTTTTAGGCCTCATCCAGGTTCCCATTAAGGGTTGGAACCTTTGGGGAGCGGCGGGGGAGCAGGTTTCCGATTTTGACAGTCACCTGCTTCCACTTCTGCTATGATCATCTAGGCCTCCCCCACACCCCTCCGTAGTCTTCTAGGACATGTTACAGGTCCCAGAAGACTAAGAGGCCATTCACAAGGTGCAGCAATACTAGCACATGTGCAGTGGGCACCTGGCTGTGAAGCTGCAAGCCAGGTGAAGCCGGTGCCAGGGAGAGAGGACAGCTGATGAAACCAGCTGCGGTGAGGACACCGCTGGATCGTGGGACAGGTGAGTGTCTGTTTTTTAAAAGTCAGCAGCTAAAATTTTGTAGCTGCTGACTTTATTTTTTTTACATTTCGACTGGAACTCCATTTTATTCACCAAAGTCTTGCAAAACAGTCAATGCTCATTAGGCCTGGGAGCAGTTGTGCCCATTCCGCTGTCTCCACATGTCAGATCAGGACTTTTGCGTTTAGGTAAAAAAAGAACAAATTTCAGAACAAAAGGAGTGGAAACGTTTACACCATTCAAATGTCTCATCACTGTACTGTGCTTGAAGTCTTCTGTAAATATCCGCAAGTTTTACGCCTTTGTTCACAAGAAACTTCATCCCCACACATTGTTCCATGCATGCACTAACACTGCTGTCTGCCATCTTGATTATCGGTCTCTGGACTGGCCCGAGAAATGTGCGCTGCCTATCAGTAATAGGACACAGTCGCCACTTACTACAGCATGTAGTACCGTCACGCTAGCGTCCCTTTTTATACCTGTAAAATTAAAGTCTTGGTTTGACTTGAACACCCTTCGTATTTGCAGTCTCATGCTTGTGTTAGTATGTGTAATAGATGCTCTTGTCTGTCTGTCCTGTTCTGCTGTTTGGATTTCCCTGTTTATGACCTCGGATCAGATATCGACTATTCTCTGAAGTCTGCCTACATTTTGACTATGGATTGGACCCAGACTACTTTGAGCCTTGCCTGCCTTCTACCTGGACTGTCATTGAACCACTCTGCCTGTCTGCCAACCGCAAATACCTGTTTTCTTTGCTCAGTTTGCGCCCACCGTGGGGTGGTGGCCAGGCACTATACACTGTGTGCACAATTATTTGGCAAACTGTATTTTTGAGGAATAACTTCATTATTAATCAACTACACTGCTCTCGGTCAATCAAAAATGTTAATAAACCTCAAAACTGAATATTTAAGAAAGTGAGGTTTTGGCTTTCTTAGGAGAATATCTATGTGTGCACAATTATTGGGCAACTATTAGTGTGCAGAATTATTATGCAACTAAACGAGAATTTTCCCATCTCACTTGTTTATTTTCATCTGTTAAAGTGAAAATTATAAACAAACAATTGAAAATTTACAAATAAACATTTCTGACATTTAAAAAAGAAAAATCAGTGACCAATATTGTTATCCTTTTTTCAGAACAGTCATAGGCCTGTCTGCCAGTTCTTGATCTGTTGATGATCACCTTTTGGTGCAGCAGCAACCACAGCCTCCCAGACACTATTCAGAGAGATGTACGGTTTTCCTTCACCGTAAATCTCCAATCCAAGAAGGGCCCATAAGTTTTCAGTAGGGTTTAGGTCAGGTGAGGGGGCCATATCATTATTCTTTCATCTTTAAGGCCTTTACTATGTAGCCATGCAGTGGAGTACGTTAATGCATGCGATGGAGCATTGTCCTGCATAAATATCATAATCTTCTTGAAAGACGCAGACTTTTTCCTGTATCCCGCTTGAAGAAAGTGTCTTATAAAAACTGACAGTCGGTTTGGGAGTTGATTTTGAGTTCATCTTTAACAAGAAAAGGTCCATCTAGCTCACCTTTAATAATACCAGCCCACATCAGTACCCCACCTCCACCTTGCTGGCATCTGAGTTGAAGTGCCTGTTACTGATCCAGTCAGAGGCCCAGCCATCTGGTCCATCAAGAGTCACTCTAATCTCCGTAAAACCTTTGAAAAATCTGTTTTCAGTTATTTCTTGGCCCACTCTTGATGTTTAAATTTATGTGCTCGGTTCACTGGTGGTCGGGTTTCAACCTTCCTTTCCTTGGCCATGTCTCTGAGCACTGAACACCTTGTACTTCTCCACACTCCAGGTAGGTTGCAGTTCTGGAATAGGACAGCACTGGAGGATAATGGGTTCCTGGTAGCTTCATGCTTGATTCTTCTCAAATCTTAGGCAGTTTTTTTCTTAACATGTTTCTTACGAGTCTGTTGACTATTTACAACAAAACGTTTGATGATTCTGTGATCACGCCCCAATAGCTTAGCAATTTCAAGAGTACTGCACCCCTCTGAAAGACTTTTTACATATTTTTACTATTCAGAGTCAGTTAAATATATTTTTTGGCACGTTTAGCTTGAGAAAAAGAAGCTGCCTAATAATTAAGCACACCTTGCTATAGGGTGTTGATCTCCCTAGGCCTCACCCTCCCTCATTACACAAATACACATCACCTTATATGCTTAACTCCAATACACATTCAAGTTTATACAGCTTGGAGTTGGACAATATGCAAAAAATTATTGTTTTGGTCAAAATATGTACTTGCTTAATAATTGTGTACACAGTGTAGCATTGTGTATAAGTCCTGGAGGCAATCAGGTACTGGTAGGCCTGCTTGCCTTATAGGAAAGGGGCTGCTACATGCGAATAACACAGAAGCCAGCTACAGTGTCTGACCAACTGCGTTAGGGGTAGGTGTGACAGCTATTTATTTTTATCTTGTTATTTTTGGCCAAAAATTATTTGAAATCCTGCACTAATGATTTCATGCTTCTAGCCACCTTGACTTCTTGGAAGATGTCATTCAGTAGTTTATGGACTGTTTTTTCAGACCCGTCTCTTGATGAGATTATATACTCGTAATTGACGGCAGATAATTCAGTTGATAGATATAAAGACTTTACAACAGATTAGATATTAACTTATCTAATAACAGAACTGATTATTTCAACGTGGCACAGGAAGACTGAAGGTTGAGGCCTTCCTAGTCTGTTCTTTTTCTTCTTTTTTTTCCAAACAAAGAATCTCAATACTTAAATGTCCTGTGAGTGAAAACTCCTCATTTCACCTCTGGCAGAATCTTCAACATCCCGTGCTCCTGTTTACACAGTATGCAGATTTCCAATTGCTATTGCACAACTAGGACCAGGGGCAGACTGACCATTTGGACTCTCGGGCACTGCCCGAGGGCCCGGGGTCAGCAGGGGGCCCCATGAGATGCCCCTGCTACCTTTCATAGGCTTTTTTGGGTGTGGTTTGAGTGTGGGCGAGGACACAGGGGCCCCATGATCCCCTATTGCCCAGGGGCCCCATGAGTTGTCAGTCCGCCCCTAGCAGGGGCGGACTGACCATTCGAGCACTCGGGCACTGCCCGAGGGCCCGGGGTCAGTAGGGGGCCCCATGAAATGCCCCTGGTACCTTTTTTATAGGCTTTTTTGAGTGTGGGCAAGGACACAGGGGCCCCATGATCCCCTATTGCCCGGGGGCCCCATGAGTTGTCAGTCCGCCCCTGCTCCTGAGCTGTAGTTCATTAATAGTTAGCTTCAAGAGAGTGGCTGCACCCTGAAAATACATTACAGTTATAGAGTGTCCTCCATTACCTGCACTAATTCAGGAGTATTCTAAGGCTCACCCTGCACCCAACCCAAGTTTAAAGCAATAAATCTAAAAAAGACACTTTCTGCCTGGTTCTTGTGAGGAAGGACTGGGAGCCTACCGTGTACCTGGCTGTTTGAACCCAGTAGGGAATAGAGCTCGGGACAAATAGCAGGACCCATTAGGAGTCTGTGTGCCACACATGGTTGGGAACAAGCCATTGCACACAGTACACATGTTGGTGGGCACAGCGTCGTGCGGCAGCAGTGATTGATTGAGTCTGGCTGCAATAAACAAAACCTGTATTGAAGGCAAGGTGCAGGGATACAAACTGCCCCAGCAGGTAGGCGCCTGACTAAGAACACTTACATTATCATTCTTATCAGGAATGTGGAGCGGAGCAGGTCTCAAAAAAGTGCCTTCAGCGTCTGTTCCCAAGGGTGGAATGTAGCTTGGCCAGTCTGTGCCAAAATGGGATGATTGCTGGAATGATAGCGTGTCTCTATCCTGTCCCTGCTCAACTGGAACCTTTTCCTACTGCTATTCATTCTTCCTGACAGATGGGTGACCTGTCCCTATCCTGTCCACTTGCAAAATGCGCGCCAAGCTCCTGAGCCAGGATCTTAAATGACCCAAGATGGCTACTAGAGCAGCATCCAACCTTATCTCTTCCCCAGGAAACTATAGAGGAATATGTTCCTCCAGATTTTGTCTCCCTCTGCAATGCCATTGTGGTTGATCACCACCTACAGTGAAGAAAAGAGACTGTACCTGCCTACACTCCCCCCCTCTTTGACAGATGCTGTCCTCCACATTGCAACACAGTAAAGAGCAACATGAAAACTGCAAGAAAAATAGTTATGGCAAAACAGGAGAAATAAGTTCAAATAACATAATCAGAGTACTTTGCTGCTCGCAGTTGGACCACAAAGGACGGCGAACTACATTGTGTTTGGTGGGGTCACGCTGCAGGGATTTATTTTCTAGTTGTGACTCCATAGGTGAATGGGGGTCACTTAAGGTCTCTATACATTCTTCACCCAGGAGTGTTTCTTCAGACACATCAGAACAGTCTGCTGAGTTTGAAGGAGCAGTCGGTTCTTCCATAGTTGCTTTATTGGTCAGTAAAGGTAGGTGTCTCAAACAAGAGAGTAGGCAGGAACCATTCTTTGGGGGTCCCCTTCATGGGTGGAATATCCACAGGGTTGAGCATCTCTCAGTCGCAGCTGATCTGGTGGAGCAGTCACCACTTTACACACAGTAGATTGCGGTGAAAACGCCTCTTTATCGGATTGGAGCCCTCGGAAACCAGATCATACACTTTAGTTGGTGTCAAATAGACTAACAGTCTCAAAGTTGAAATCTCCCAGACACTTCTCCATTAGACAAATGAAACGTGCTAGTAGAGTTACTCAATCTGAAGGGCATTCAATTCAAGTTGAATTCAAACAGTATTATGGGGGTGATAAACGCAGCCTTTTCAATGGCTTTAAACTCTTACTGAGACTTGGCAACAACCACTGGCCAGGTTGAGAGTGAAGAAGAATGGCTTGCTCAAGGGCCATAAGGCATTCCTCCACCCTAGGCAATGGTACAGTTTGCGATAGTCCACACAGAACCACAGGCTTTCACACCAGGACTATGGGGGCAGCTCAGAGACTATGGCTCTCCTATATCATCCAGCTTTGTAGCACATTGCAGAGTAGATGCTTCACCTCCTGGCACAGGGCTGAGTGAATGTTGGGGAAGCACTCCCAGATGGGTGGAGTATCTACCATGTGGATCGGGTGGTCGATGGTCTTGGTGAACCCGTAGTCTTTCAGGCCTGTGGTGGAGACTAGCAGATGTTTTTCCAGTAATTAATGAAGTAGTCACTGTTGCAGCAAAGAAAAGTCTTGGAAGGGTACTGTACGTCCAGCTGTTCCAGCAAGTGTTTGTATTGTGTTTCATCTAATGAAGCCATGGCTGCCTGTAGAGTGACACATACTGCTTCCTCCTGTGTCTGGGCCTCTGAGATACAGTGACGAGGCACCACATAGAGGGGTGCTATGGTGGCAAGGCTGGGGAGTGAGATTGGGCTTGTTCCCAGGTGGATGAGTTGCACCAGAACTTTTCCCTTGTGGATCTTGGATAAGGTGCGAGCAACTAGCCACTCCCCTGGTGCCACTGAATCCTTACAGGGTTCAACAATAACTGTGGCCCCTTTGAGTTTCTTATGGGCCCAGATGGGTAGTGACTAGACTACTTCTCGAAGAGGTGCCAGGAGTAACTTTTGTTTGGGAGGGGTGTGTTCAACCCCCACTTGTTTGGACTATTTCCTTGAGGCCCTCTGTTGAGCCTCATAGGCCCAAATCATGTTGAGCCTCCCTACTTGTAGGCCAGAGCGTTCGAATTTGGCTAGCAAGAAGGAAAAATCTTTCACAACATTAATGCCCAGAACAACAGGTACTGAGCCACAGGTCCACTACCTGGTCCTCTATCTGGATTCTCACCTATGTGATACCCTTTACCAGGATAGGTAAGTTATTGGCCAATTTGAGGGACAGCCATGAGGGATCTAGTTGTTCTCATGTACCTAACCTCTGGGCATAGAAGTTATACTCCATGACAGTGACCTTGGAGCCGGTGTCGATTAAACATGGGACCACTTGGTCGTTGATGATAGCAGACACCACTGGACTCAGCGTGACCATGTGTTGACTGTCCCGAGGGTCGTCCCTCTGCATACTAGTTTAATGGCGGCCTGTGTGAGTTTTGAATTCAGGCTGCCCACAGTTCTTGGATACAAAGTGTCTTCCTCGGGAACCCTCCATATCGGATTCTTGCTCATTTAAAGGAAGACATTTCCTGTTTTAAGGAAGCCACAGCTTGAGCTAGTTCCCTCAAGGCTGCCTGTAAGGCTGACAGGGGTGAAGGAGCTGAGGCCTCCTCTTTCAAGTGCATTAGGTAATTTTTTTTGTCACTGCGATGGTTTCTTCCGCATACTCCTGCTCCCGCACAACTGCATCCATCACAATGTCATAGAAAGAGATGACAGGTTACGTCCTGATTGGGCCCCAGTAGATGGTCTGACGTGGTAATATCAACACATCCACGCACATCTCTCTTCTCCAGGCTTTTCCAGAGATTTTGGAGAGCTGCCACAAAATAAATGAGACTCATCTTCCTGCTGCCTCTGGAAAAAGAACCTCCACCTTAGCTCTGGGACGGCTACAGTCTCTCAAAACACACTTTCTAAGTGTGACACAATTGGGGGATGTACTAAACCTGGAGCACTCAGAGTCTTGTGCAGCTGTGCATGGTAGCCAATCAGCTTCTAGGTTTTATTGGCATAGTTTAATTGAACAAGCTGAAGTTAGAAGCAGATTTGTTACTATGCACAGCTGCACCAGATTCTGTGTGCACCAGTTTTAGTAAATATTCCTCAATAGGTTCCAGTGTGGCCCGTTCCTCTTCTGGCAGCACCATCATCCTCTAAGGCGTTAATAGCCAGCTCCGGAACCTGATATAGGTATGCGGCACTTTCTAGTCTCTCCTCCCACTCAGGCAGGGGAATATTTGAGTCATTAAAATTAGGTACTAGAGCCAGGGCCGTTCCTAATGGTGCCAGGATGGACCCTTTTCCTCATTCCACTCTCGCTGCAAGAAGGGACATATCCTGCCGACTGCCGCCAAGTGTGGGTGGGTGCAGTATGGTGCAGTGACATATATGCCCATATAGAAGAAAAATATATTTGAAATACTACAATTTTGGCCATATTCAATATATTTAAAAAAAAAAAAAAAAATATATATATATATATATATATACACACTGTATGTTGAAATGCGTTTTTATTACAAAATACATGAAAAATATTTTTAAAAATACATTTCAAATATTCTGTATGTCTTTAAAAGTACAAATCTATATTTTTGGAATGCATTTACAAATATATGTAAACATATATGCTAAAATAAATTTTTTATATGTTAAAAAAAATCTGAAGAATATATTACAAAAAAAATATTTTCATATACCATTATTTCGCGGTAAGACGCACCTGACCATAAGACGCACCTAGATTTTAGAGGTGGAAAACAAGAAAAAAAAATATTCTGAACCAATGGACTGCGGACACAGTACAGGAGATGACCAGAGACTGCGGACACAGTACAGGAGATGGACCAGAGACTGCGGACACAGTACAGGAGATGACCAGAAACTGCGGGCACAGTACAGGAGATGACCAGAGACTGCGGACATAGTACAGGAGATGACCAGAGACTGCGGACACAGTACAGGAGATGACCAGAGACTGCGGACACAGTACAGGAGATGACCAGAAACTGCGGGCACAGTACAGGAGATGACCAGAGACTGCGGACATAGTACAGGAGATGACCAGAGACTGCGGACACAGTACAGGAGATGACCAGAGACTGTGGAAACAGTACAGATGACCAGAGACTGCGGACACAGTACAGGAGATGACCAGAAACTGCGGACACAGTACAGGAGATGACCAGAGACTGCGGACACAGTACAGGAGATGACCACAGACTGCGGACACAGTACAGGAGATGGACCAGAGACTGCAGACACAGTACAGGAGATGACCAGAGACTGCAGACACAGTACAGGAGATGACCAGAGACTGCGGACATAGACCAGGAGATGACAACAGACTGTGGACATAGGACAGGGGATGACCAGAGACTGCGGACACAGTACAGGGAATGACCAGAGACTGGGGACATAGTACAGATGACCAGAGACTGTGGACATAGTACAGGGAAAATACCAGGGACATAGTACAGATGACCAGAGACTGCAGACAGTGCAGGGGATGACCAGAGACTGCGAACCTTTGGGGAGGGAGGGGGAGCGGGTACCTGAATTTGACAGGTACCCGCTCCCACTTCCGCGGAGTTGTCCTTCCCTCTTCTTCCCGTGGCGGCTCCTGTGACAGTCGGGTGCCCTCTGCACAAGCGCGAGAAGCGCTGTGCTTTATGAATGGCCCGACGCCTTCTGGGATCTGTCATGTGTCCTAGAAGACACCGGACCATTCACAAAGCGCAGCGCTTTTCGCACATGCACAGTGGGCACACGGCTGTCACAGAAGCCGGCGCAGGAAGACTACAGTGCTGGAGCGAGGAACAGGTAAGGTCCTGCAGGAGAGAAGAGCTGAGTGGCTGGCCCGATATTCTGACATGGTGGCGGCAGAAATACCGGACCGGCCGCTTTATATTCGCTCCATAAGACGCACTGACATTTCCCCTTTTTTTGGGGGAAAAAAAGTGCGTCTTATGGAGCAAAAAATACGGTATTTTGTAATATATAAAAATGCATTTCAACATGCAGTATATATATTTATTTAAATATATTTTGAAATATATTAAATATGGCCAAAATTGTAGCATTTCAAATATATGTCAATATATTTGGGAAGAATATTATTTAAATATATTTCAAATATATTTTTCTTCCATGTGGGTGACTTCTACAGAAGAATTTAGATCACATGGCAGTTCATGAGTGTGCATAGTAAAGGCAAATTTATACACAAACAAGGCTAACCACATTCAATTCTTTTACATACAGGTGAAACTCTAAAAATTAGAATAACGTGCAAAAGTTCATTTATTTCAGTAATGCAACCTAATAGGTGAAACTAATATATGAGATAGACTCATTACATGCAAAGCAAGATAGTTCAAGCCGTGATTTGTCATAACTGTTATGATTATGGCTTACAGCTCATGAAAACCCCAAATCCACAATCTCAGAAAATTAGAATATTACATGCAATAGGTTCCAGTGTTGCCCGTTCCTCTTCTGGCAGCACCATCATCCTCTAAGGCGTTAATAGCCAGCACCGGAACCTGATATAGGTATGCGGCACTTTCTAGTCTCTCCTCCCACTCAGGCAGGGGAATATTTGAGTCATGAAAATTAGGTACTAGAGCCAGGGCCGTTCCTAATGGTGCCAGGATGGACCCTTTTCCTCCTTCCACTCTCGCTGCAAGAAGGGACATATCCTGCCGACTGCCACCAAGTGTGGGTGGGTGCAGTATGGTGCAGTGACATATATGCCCATATAGAAGAAAAATATATTTGAAATACTACAATTTTGGCCATATTCAATATATTTCAAAATATATTTAAAATATATATATATATATATACACTGTATGTTGAAATGCGTTTTTATTACAAAATATATGAAAAATATTTTTAAAAATACATTTTATATATTCTGTATGTCTTTAAAAGTACAAATCTATATTTTTGGAATGCATTTACAAATATATGTAAACATATATGCTAAAATTAATTTTTTATATGTTAAAAAAAATCTGAAGAATATATTACAAAAAAAATATTTTCATATACCGTATTTCGCGCTCCATAAGACGCACCTGACCGTAAGACGCACCTAGATTTTAGAGGCGGAAAACAAGAAAAAAAATATTCTGAACCAATGGACTGCAGACATAGTACAGGAAATGACTAGAGACTGCGGACACAGTACAGGAGATGACCAGAGACTGCGGACACAGTACAGGAGATGACCAGAGACTGCGGACACAGTACAGGAGATGACCAGAGACTGCGGACACAGTACAGGAAATGACCAGAGACTGCGGACACAGTACAGGAGATGACCAGAGACTGCGGACACAGTACAAGAGATAGACCAGAGACTGCGGACAAAGTACAGGAGATGGACCAGAGACTGCGGACACAGTACAGGGGATGACCAGAGACTGCGGACACAGTACAGGAGATGACCAGAGACTGCGGACACAGTACAGGAAATGACCAGAGACTGCGGACACAGTACAGGAGATGACCAGAGACTGCGGACACAGTACAAGAGATAGACCAGAGACTGCGGACAAAGTACAGGAGATGGACCAGAGACTGCGGACACAGTACAGGGGATGACCAGAGACTGCGGACACAGTACAGGGGATGACCAGAGACTGCGGACACAGTACAGGAAATGACCAGAGACTGCGGACACAGTACAGGAGATGACCAGAGACTGCGGACACAGTACAGGAAATGACCAGAGACTGCGGACACAGTACAGGAGATGACCAGAGACTGCGGACACAGTACAGGAGATGGACCAGAGACTGCGGACACAGTACAGGAGATGACCAGAGACTGCGGACACAGTACAGGAGATGGACCAGAGACTGCGGACACAGTACAGGAGATGACCAGAGACTGCGGGCACAGTACAGGAGATGGACCAGAGACTGCGGACACAGTACAGGAGATGACCAGGGACTGCGGACACAGTACAGGAGATGGACCAGAGACTACGGACACAGTACAGGGGATGACCAGAGACTGCGGACACAGTACAGGAGATGACCAGAGACTGCGGACACAGTACAGGAAATGACCAGAGACTGCGGACACAGTACAGGAGATGACCAGAGACTGCGGACACAGTACAGGAGATAGACCAGAGACTGCGGGCATAGTACAGGAGATGTACCAGAAACTGCGGGCACAGTACAG